>NC_141695.1:1320492201-1320758124 GCF_964263255.1 Lissotriton vulgaris | reverse complement strand
AAAGTCATCAGCAAACTACATGCTGATACAAAACGCTGCCACCAAGATCATCACAGGCACCCCCTAAGCACCAACCCATCTCTGCAGTGGTGAAAAAGCTACACTGGCTCACAATTCCCAACTGCATTAAATTCAAGGCACTATGCATAGCCTATAAAGCAACCTGGTTATTCACTCAATAAATGGCAATCTGCCTTAATACCTATCCATGCCATCTGCGCCGAGACACCCATGGGTATTTGTTGCGCTCTACAATTTGCTTAAATAAATTATCCAAACCGGACGTAAACCATGGCGTATGAGCATACAGAAATACAGGACACCTGTGGGTAAACTTAAATTGCAATCCCATTTCCAAGACTATCATTCTATCAATCAGGATTCCATTACTTCTAGGAGAACAGTATGGGCGGAAGCCAAGGCCACCATGAGACGGCAGTTAATGCGTGATACTGCTCTCAATAATATGAATAATATTACAAAACAAGCAGAATTAGAACGGGGCATTCAACAATATTCTCAATTAGATATCTATCAGAACCTAATTTACAAAATCGCAAATTATTAGAGCAAGCACGCATGTCCCTTAATGGTCTCTTTACATCTAAGGCTGAGTATGCTTTGCAATGAATAAAAGGGAGACATTACGAACAAGGGGAAAAGGCTGGTGGTTATTAGCTGCACAACTACCTCAAAAAGAGAAGATGCTATGGCTATTCCAGCTGTTCGATCGACTCAAGGGGACATACTCACCAGGCCTCAGGAAGTAGTTAATGAATTTGCCTGCTTTTTACCAATCTCTATATACTCCAAATAATCAACTTGACTTAGATAGGATGTCATCTTTTCTAGCAGCAGTGAATCTCCCGCAGCTCTCTGATGATGGCAAAGCCTTGCTTGAAGTTTAATATCACAAGAGATGAAATTTCTACAGCTATTGCTGCTCTGCCTTACAATAAAGCCCCTGGGGAGGATGGTTTTCCCGCTGAATTTTATAGATGGACTGGTCAGAATATGATTGATAACTTTGCATACTGCATTCCTCTAAGGCTGATAAAGAATCGTCATTGGGACCCCTTTCTAATAAGGTAATTATAGCTGTTTTACCCAAACCTGGCAAAGACCCTCTTTTATGTGGTAGCTATCGCCCTATTTCCTTATTGAATTCTGATACTAAGATTTTAGCTAGTATTTTAGCGTCCCGTCTCCGCAAAGTACTGCCCTCCTTGATACATATTTCTCAAGTGGGTTTTGTTCCAGGTCGTTCCTCTCAGAACCATCTCCGTACGCTGCCCCTTACCCTTTGGTCTGCTAAACATCTAGACGCCTTGGCCCTTTCGCTTGATGCCGAAAAAGCATTTGACTGCATTGAGTGGGAATATCTCATTAGAATAATGCACAGATTTGGGTTAGGTGACCAATTTATTAATAAAGTGAGCTTATTATATGATAACCCTCAGCTCAGTTATCCCCTCTTCTCCATCTCTTAGCAATGGAACGTCTTGCTGCTGCAATTTGACAATCTGATAATATTATAGGTGTCCCCCTCCCAATTGGGCATTCTAAAATGTACTTATATGCAGATGATATTCTTCTCACTCTTACTAATCTTCCCTGATCTCTCCCAGCCCTCCTTCAAATTATTAATGATTTTTCCTCTTTTTCCGGTTATAAAATGAACTGGGACAAAAGTGAAGCATTACTCATTTCTGTTGGCACTACAAAATCAGCAATTTATGGATTCCCTTTTCCTTGGCAATCTTCAAATCTTAAATACCTAGGAATTCTAGTCAATAGAAGTTGGGAAACTATGGTTGCGGATAACTTAGCTCCTTTATTTACTCAAATGCAGAGGGATTTTGATAAGTGGAAAGCTTTAGGACTATCTCCTTGGGGTAGAGTTCAAGCTATCAAAATGGTTACGTTACCAAGATTCATTTATGTTTTAGGGATTGCTTCCCCTCCAAATTCCTTTAGCTACCCTTAGATCAATAGATTCCAAGATTAAGCTCTTTATTTGGGGCTCAGCTAAACCGCGTCTTGCTGCGGCTAAAGTCCTGGCAGTTATATGGAAGTATGGGTCTTCCATCCATCGAACACTATTCACTTGCCTTACACATTTCCCAACTCTCTTATTTTCTGCTATATCTAAAGACATTCCACAATTGGTCTCTGTCAAACGTCATCTTCTATCTCCGGACTCAGGTCTATCTCTTTTATATGTTAGTGGTACTAGCTCTTCTGACCCTAAAAATCCGATCTTATCAGCCATTCACAGATCTTGGCAGAGGGGTCATCGCATACTAAGTTCAAATGCGCTAATTCATATTAAAGCTCCCCTATGGAATAACTCAGCCATCCGTATCAATGGTCGCACTTTATCCTGGCCTTTATGGCAAGAAGCCGGCATTTAATCACTAGATCAACTTCTACATAATGGAGATTTTAAAACTTTCTCCCAACTTTGCGAGGAATTTAATCTTCCAATACAACATTCCTCTAAATACTCTCAACTTCAACAATGTCTGAAGAAACACTTGGGATCCCCCCCTTCGTTGCTTCAGGTATCCCCAATATTATCTTATCTACATATACGGGGGAAGTTTAAGGGTGTGACCTCTGGTCTTTATAAAACCTTTCTGATCCCTCTTTTTTCACAGCTTCTTTGCCATACTCTTCGGAATAAATTGCAATCCTGTTTATCTATTTCATATAGGACTTCTGAATGGGACCAAATACTGGAGGGGCTACACAAAGGAATTTGTGAAGCGCGGCTTAAATTCTGCATCTTTAAAATTCTTCATGATTGGCACTGGTCACCGATTAAATTACATAAAGCTGGTCTACTATCACACACTGCTTGCCGGAGATGTTCTAATCTTGGTTGTGACATAGACCATATAATTTGCGAATGCCCACAAACCAGGTCCTTTTGGACCTTCGTTGGCAAAACCCTGAACTCCACAATATCATCATCTTTTCCAATTACATCTGCCACCATTATTTTACATGATTTCCGTGGTTTTCCAAAACTTTCCAAGCCACAAATTCGTCTTCTTCACACTGCATTAGCTACAGCCAAGATTTGCATTTTGCGCCACTGGAAGTCTCCATCTGCACCATCTCAGGAAGAATGGTTTGTGGCAATGATACAGACTGCCCTATATGAGCGCACAATCTATAATCTGCAGGACTAAGTTGACATTTTTCTTCAAAGTTGGTCTCCCGTTTTGGAAACTAAAATTAATGTTGATTACAACTCAACTCTCTCTTCTAATGTGAATAATTCTATTACTTATTTCATTATTTCATATTCTTCTCCTTTACTATTTAATTTTCTTACCCTTTGTCTCCCTTTACCTCCCCCTCTTTCTCTGGCTCTATCTTGCTTAATTTTTCTTATCTTCTTTTCTTTCCTTTTCATTTTTTACATCATCTTTTACCTTCTTTTAATTTTGTGTAACCTCATTTTTTCAATCTTATTATCTCTATTAAGCTATTATTATTTTTACTTAAATGTAAGATGTATTCATACATTTTATATATTTGTATTTATTATAACAGGTTATAGAGTATATACTGTCAATCTCTTTCCTTGCTTTTGCTAATATGTATACATTTACTAATTTACCAATTTTTTTATATTTCAATATGTATACATAAAGATTTCTTATTTATCCTATTTCTTATGCTCATCCACTTCTATTTCTCATCACAATATTTATTCTCTATTTGTCACTGATCTACTGTTTTATGAAGTTGATATTTACTATGTATTTTTTTGTATAATTCAATAAAAAATGTCAACACAAAAAATTATCTAGCAAGCTGCAGCCTTCTTCAAATGTGGTGGGACCTACACCTTATGGCTGCCACACACTTGATGGCATTTTTCCCAATAATACTGACGTTATGCTGATTAAAACGGCTTCTCTTCCATGGACTTACCATACAGCGATTTATTTTAACATCAAGTTTACACAGTCGGTTCATCCTGTCACAAATAAACCAGCTAGCATAAAAATCAGACGTTGGAATAAAATCCAAGGAACTGAGTTAGAGCAGGCCCTAAACAGCTGTCCTCCCCTACAGGTTTATGACAATAATGAGGCAGCCAGTCAATTTAATAACTGGATAGCTATAGCAGTAAATAAGGTGGCGCCCGAGAAAGTCATCAAATTTAGAAGATCGCAGGCGACATCGCCTTGATATGGCCCAGAGCTGAAAAGACTGAAAGCTATATGTAGGAAATTTGAAAGTTTATTGAGAACTGAGTATATTAGAGTGCTCAAGACATCTTAAAATATAGTGCTACAACAATATAAAGAAGCTATCATACAAGCAAAAACTACTTACTATACCGCAAAAATAGAGGAGGCCAACAACTCTGCAAAGGAGCTCTTTAAAAATTTCCAAGTGTTATTGAAACTGCGATAGAACACTCTATCCAGCCCAGACTTCGCATTTTGTAATAAAATGGTGAATTGTTTTCAGTCGACGTTCCAAATGATCTATGAAGACCTTCGGAACAATAGGCAGGAAAATGAAAACGTTCCGATTACACCACTGTAGGATAAGGAGCTGCACTGTTATTTTAACACTTTCAGCGTGCTCACCCTAAACGAAGTCAACAAAATCCTGCTATCTACTAAGTCAGGGTCTCTGAAGGATCCTTGCCCACCGACTGTTAATTATGTGGTTTCTGCGTCTATCGGCAGACATTTACCTCCCATTTTAAATCAAGTAATTGAGTCAGGGAGTTATCCATCAGTCTGGAAAAAAGCCTGCATTAGACCAATCTTGTGTCTACAGATTGCAGCAAAAATTCTTGAAAGGTCGATAAACAAGGAGCTGACGTCATATCTAGACTTAACAATCTGCTGGACTCAAGTCAGCATGTCTTCCGGTCATGTCATTCGACAGAGACTGTGCTTGTCATGGCAACAGAGGAGATTCAGAGACGGGGGAAGAGCTATCCTTATCCTCCTTGACCTATCAGCAGCATTTGACACCATGAAACACACAGTGTTAGTACGGTGGCTGAAGGCGGTGGGGATTGGTGATGTGGCTCTGTCCCTCCTCTCCTCATTTTTAGAGGATAGGGAACAGACCATACACTGTGAAAATCTACAATCCAAACCCTTCCTTCTCCCATGTGGAGTGCCACAGGGATCGGCACTGTCACCAACTATGTTCAATATAGATGTCACCCCACTCGCCAGTCTCATCAAACAGCATGGTTTCTCATTTGTGTCTTAAGAAGATGACTCACAGATTATCATCTCAGTATCTAAACAGTGTGAGTCTGTCGCCGTGAGTTTTCATGCTTGTCTGACTCACATCATAAGCTGGATGAGCAGTAGCTACCTTAAAATCAGCATGGATAAGGCGGAGGTGATGTAGTCCGTCCCTCTGGAAACACACTAGGTGGCCGATAGAGGCTGGCAAATGTCCAGCACCATCTACTAAAGTAAAAATTTGGGGATTATTTTTGATGACTAACTTAGCTTTTCAGCACAGATAAACCGTGTAACCTCCACTTGTTTTTTTCATACTGAAGCTTATTTGGAAGGTGTTCCCTTTTATTCCACAGGAGCTAAGCAAAACAGTGGTAGTGGCCCTAGTTCTATCACACATAGATTGCTGCAATGCACTATATATAGGCATTGACAAGGTGCAGAAAGCCAAATTGCAGTCTATACAAAATGCTGCTGCACTGAAATTATTGAATATCCCAAAAGGCCATTCTACCTCCATTGCCATTAAATTGCTGCATTGATTTCCAATACAGCAGCGTATGAAATTCTAGGCTTTATGCCTGGTTCATAAGACACTATATGGCGGAGGGGCAGCCGACCTCCAGAGAAGTCTCAGATCCTCAAACACTGGTCGCATCTGTACCACCAAAGTGTGTAGAGCCAGATGGGGAGGGAGGAGTCTATTGCACTGTGCAGTCAGGCTATGGAACCAACTGCCTACCTCTGTGAGACTTCAAACAAACAGGCTTACGGTCAGGAAATTGTTAAAAACTTGTTTGTTCCCTAGAGCATAAAAAGGCTGATATAGCTGTTTACAGTCCCTCTCTCCTCTCACTCCAGCACCAAGATGCCTCGGCATTCGAGCGCTCAATAAACCTTATCCTTATCCTTATCAAATAGTCCCTGAGATCATAAGTATCCTGACCATGATTCCCCAGAGTTTTTCTCAATGATTGACTTGAAAAATGCTTTCTTTAGTATCCCAATACACCCTGACAGCCGTCACCTTTTTGGATTTACAATTGCTGGCCGGAGTTTTAGATTCTGTCATGCTCCACAAGGATAAACAGAGAACCCCAGTATTTACAATCAAGCTCTGAAAGTACAATTGGACTCATTGGAGCTTCCCTCCGGAAATACGCTGCTGCAATATGTAGATGATCTGTTGGTGGCCTCAGAAACTGAGCAGGGCTGTAAAGAGGCCAAAGTTAAATTGCTGCTTCATTTGGCACACTATGGACATAAGGTGTCTTTATCGAAATTTCAATACTGTTGGCAGGAGGTCAACTATTTAGGTCACCAACTGTCGAAGGAGGGTCACAGAATAACGCCAGAACACATAGCTGCCATCACTAACATGTCTGTCCCTAAGACCCAACCTGAGGTAAGCGCGTTTTGGGTGTAACCTCGCACTGTCGGCACTGGACTCCCAATTTCTCCCTCCTAACAAAACCCCTTCTTTACCTTACCACTAAAGATGTGCATGAGCCCTTTCCCTGGACAAATGCATGCCAAGACGCTTTTGATCAGCTGAAGACTGCGCTTTGCTCTGCCCATGTGCTTGGTACTCCTGACTACCAGAAGCCTTTTGCGCTTTACGTACATGAGGCAGACTGTTGCGCACTCTCTGTACTAACACAGGATTTCGATGGTAAGTAGAGACCCTGCGCTTACTTCTCTGCCATCCTTGATAATGTCGCCAGAGTGATCCCAAGCTGTCTGAGAGCTGAAGCGGAGGCAGCAGTATCTATCCAACAATCGGCAGGGCTTATCCTTGATACTGACCTCACAGTTATGGTACCTCACGCTGTGAACATGCTATTGAACAAGACACAGCACCTCACTAGTGCGCGTCAGACTGTATATGTGCTAACTTTATTTGCTCCACTCATTACCTTCAAAAGATGCGCTACTTTGAATCCAGCCACATTACTACCTCTCCTTTTGGATTAAAGGGACAGTGATGTCCATGACTGCTTGTTTCGCACAGAAGAAAGAAAGGGACGGGTAGACCTGCTGATGTTCCCTTATCTGGCCCCCAAGGGGAACTATATGTCAATGCCTCTTGTTTCAAACTGCCGAACAGCACCACTACTGCAGCCTATGCGATCACCACATTACATACTGAAGTGGAGACATCATGTATCCCCTATCAGTCAGAACAAGCTGTGGAGTTGGTCGCCCACCTGAGGGCTTGTGAATTGAGTGAGGGACTGGCTGTTAACGTCTACACTGACAGTCAGTATGCATTCGGGTAGCACATAATTTTGGGCGCCTCTACAGCAGGGCCCACTAATACTCAGATTGTTATCGGCATTGACACTCCCTGACAAATTGCCTATAGTAAAATGCAGCACGCATAAAGCTGCTGTGGATGATGTTGGGAAGGGGAATGCATTCGCAGACCAGGCTGTCAAAGAGACAGCTAGATCAAAGATGAACAAAATGTTTGTGGTAGGTCCTGCTAGATGGGTTCCAGATAATGGGATGTTTGAGAACACTGTGGAAAGTGTGAGGGAAACACAGCAAGAGGTGACTGCAGACAAATTGGCAATGTGGGAGGAGAAAACAGGATGTTTAGATGAGGATGGGTGTTGGATTGATTTGTCAGGCAAGCAGAGGTGGTTGCTGCCTAATGCACATGTCCTCCCAGTGGTCACAATGGCCCATGGTCCAGCACACATTTAGCTCAAAAGATATTTGTAAGCTATTGGATCCAGTATGGCAGAACGAGAATATCCCTAACGTTGCAACACACTTAGTGAGGCACTGTATCGTTTGTTTGCAGCACAATAATGGAAATGGCACTC
Organism: Lissotriton vulgaris; assembly: GCF_964263255.1. Taxonomy (NCBI): domain Eukaryota; kingdom Metazoa; phylum Chordata; class Amphibia; order Caudata; family Salamandridae; genus Lissotriton; species Lissotriton vulgaris. The sequence continues at coordinate 1,320,750,056 of NC_141695.1, read as the reverse complement.
CTACATCTGCTGGTAATTTTCCTCCACCTTCTTTCCCTTTCAAGGTCATCCAGATAGATGTCATCAAAATGAAACAAGTGAATATTTTGAAGTAGGTACTAGTAGTGGTTTGTTCATTCAGTAAGTGGGTCGAGGCCTACCCGACTAACGAGAATACAGCCATAGCAACAGCAAAGGCACTTCTGAAGGAGTACTTCCCATGCTACGGATTGCCACGCGTGATCTGGAGTAAAAATGGGAGCCACTTCAATGCTAAGGTCATTGATTTAGTCTGTAAAGGGTTGCAGATAACACAGAAATTCCATGCACCAAATCACCCCCAATCCGCAGGCCTCGTTGAGAAGTACAATGGTACTCTCAAACTGAAGTTAGTGAAAATTCATGAAAGCACAGGACAGAAATGGCCAGATGCGTTACTCTTAGCTCTATTGTCAACAAGGGTGACAGCACACTCTAGGACCGAATTATCACCATACGAAGTGGCCTTTCGGCGCCCTGCTAATGTGTTGGGTGTCCCAAGACCCAGACATTTTTTCCAAATTTGAGTATCCTTTTTTGATTAACTATTTGTATGCCTTGTCTAAAGACCTGCGTTCTGTTCACCAACAGGTATCTGGTGCTCTACAACCATTGCCAGCGGGACCCGGACATCAGATCCAGCCTGGTGATTTCATCTTAGTGAGCCAGTTTCAGCGCACATCCAGTTTGGAGATGAGGTGGAGGGACCCCACTCAAGTGCTTTTGGCCATTCGGACTGCTGTGAAGGTGGACGGCAGGAAGCACTGGGTGCATGCTTCCCATGTCAAGAGGGTGCCCCTGCCGCTACCATATGATTCCTGGTGAAGAACAGGATCACCGAACATGATGGGGAGCTGGTCCCTTGCTTTGTTCCTTTTTCTGACGCCTGACTAAGGGTGGTGCAGACCGACAAGGAGAGTGACAAGGCCTTGGTCGAGGCGATTTCCCCTGAGATAAGGGCTGCCTGGACACTCCAGCTCCTGAAGCACAAATACCTGAGTCTCTATCCCCAACGGAATGGGAGTCCTCACCTTGGTTTGCTGATGACAAAGTGCCTGACCGCACTAGGTACAATCTCTGTGGCCCGGATGGAAGGACAGTGCGCCAGCAGGGTACACAGAAGATAGGGAGGGACTTGAGCTTAGGGTACAGGTGCTGTGCCTCTGGTGCCTGTTGTATACTAGAGTGAAGAACATTGGTGCACTGCCTAGAACACTCAACAGGATTGTTTAGTGCATTTGCCCCGGAGGGAGGTTACCCTATCCTGAAAGAAGGATTGTGTTCAGCACTGGCCACAATTGTTTTTCTGGGTTCCAATTGTGCAGCTCCACCATTGGAGAGTTAACACTTGATGAACAATAGGAGCCTGACTGTGAGGCTCTAGAAGGACACAGGGAAAGAGACAACCCCTCTGGCTGGTTGTACAGCGGCTCCAACTTCCCCAAGTACTCTTTAGCATTGTACCCCTTTGGTCTTCCCATCCCTGAGGAGGAGCAGACTTTTGCGGCTCCCCACTCAAATCCACATGGTTCTGTTTGGTCCTCCTGGTCCCCCAAGACTAAAATCGCATTTGTGGTGATAATCTTGCTTTCTCTGATTTTTGAATTTGGAATATTGTTTTTCCAAGAAGAGAAATATCCTGTGCATGCTTGGATAGGTACTACCCAACACCCCCTGAACATATCATTGGTACTCTAGCCCCTCACAAGGAAAAACATTGGAAGAGTTATCAACATAATGTTTTTATTCAGACGCAGCATCAAACACATGCTATTTATAATACGACAAACTGCTGGGAGTGTGGGTTACTGCCTTTGGCCACGCACAAGAGTGAGAAATGACTGCCTATGCCTTTGTCTTATGTTAGCAGTTGTGAGGGTTGGTTTACCTTGATCAGTTTGGTCTGCTCCTTTTCCCAACCAGACCACTTGGAGCATAAGGGCACTAGACCCTGGTCATCGATGACAATGAATGTCTACCCCCAGCTGAGCATTTCGATCGTATATTTTCAAGTTCTTCCCTTAGGGTGGTAAATAGAGGGAGGAAGACAAATAAAACGGAAGTGGACAGAGATAGATTCCTGCAGTTCAATGCATCTGACTATTAGCAGTCTTTCCAAATTCTCAATGTCACTGATGATAAAATGATTCCACCCCGGTTGTAAATGTACTGTCTTCCTTCTGTGTCCAGGGAATAGGGAATGTAGAGGTGGGGAACTGTAGCAGCAATACCACCTCCATACTGAGGATGTTTAGGAGTCCACCATTGATTCCCACGCAATGTTTATTTTGTTTGCGGAAATAGTGGTTATGTGTGGCTACCTGAGGGGTGGTCTGGGTGATGTTATCTCTCTTACCTCCTTCCCCTAGTATATGTGGCCCCTTCTGATTACCACAAGACACACGGATTGCAGCACAGGCATGTCCCAAATTCCCTGAGTCAAGAAAGTTGTCAAACCAGATGACATTGATCAGACAGACACGTCCCTTCAGCAGTTCACAGATATAATGAAGGGTTTTACACCGTTCTGGGGTCCCATATTCAATAGCCGCAACATTAGACGTAGGCAAGAGTAGTAAGGGAGTTATTAATAGCACTGCAGATATATTAACAAATATTACAGTTGAGCTCCAGACTATGAGACTTGTCTTGCTCCAAAGCAGGATGGTTTGAAATGTTATCTTAGCTGGCCAGGGTGGAGCATGTCATGTCATCGGGAGCAGCTCTTGTGTATATATACCAGACACTGTCCCGACTGTCAACTTAGCAATTCAGAAGTTACATAAACTTGCATCAGAGATACACGAGGACAATGGTTCCTGGTCACTAACAGTATGGCTCTGGGGTCTACTGACATCATGGGGTTGGAAGGTCCTACTTGGTATGATAGGTATTGTGGGTGCCATCTTTTTCTGTTGCCTCTGCATCCATTGCCTTCCAGTGTGCTGCACTTACTGGATGATTAAGCTTACCCCTAGCATTCCACAGCATGACAATAAAGTTTCTGCCATGATTGTGCAAGAAGTTCAATCCATTATGCTTATCGATAATGACCTTTTTGATCATTCAATAAAATATTATTGATGTTTACCTTTGCTTTTATTCTGCTCCGACAAATGTGTGAAAATGTACTCCTCCCTTCCCTTAGAAGTGTAAAGACCCTGCCGGATAGCAAATAAAGGCTTCTCTTTCAGGCACAACTGCTAAAAGGAGGGACTGTTAGATTTAAAATTCCCTTTCCCTTGATGCATCTGCCATGTTGTTTTAGGTTAGCAGTGTGTGGCTAAATTACAGGCGCTAATGCACAAGTTACTACTTGTGTAACAATATATCTGTAAGAAACATTAGTTAGTGATAGATTCCGTACCTTAGAATATTCCCCAGGCATCAGTCTGGATCCGGAAAGTTTTCTGCTTAGCAGTACCCCTGCGCGCCAGTAGGTGGCGTTGTGTGGGTCCGCGTCTGTCACTGGCGTCGTAAGCACCGGAATGATGTCATGGAGGCTACTTAGGCGCCACCCACACACGCTGACGTCAGTTCTGTACACGACTTTCAGTGCCGAAACACAGAGCCATGTAAGAAACTGACCTTTGGTGCATAAAACTAGGGCCCTAAAAGGGGATGACCTTAACCCTAGTAATCGGTTCACAGAACAGGGAGGATGGGTGGGGCAGTAAAGATTGTATCACTAAGTAATGTCTCTTACAGATATAGTGTTACACAAGTAGTAACTTGTGCATATGAAAGAGACACGTTAGTGATAGATTTCTTACCTTAGAATAGATACCCCAGCAATACCAACCCCGGTGGTGGGTCTGCAAACAAGAATACACCAGAAAGTCACGGAGCACAGAACGGCCAAAGAAGTAGTGCTTGGTAAACGTGTGCAGCGAGGCCCACGTTGCTGCCTGACAAATGTCCTGCAATAGAATGCCATGTCCCAAGGCAGTAGTGGCTGCAGTCACCCTGGTGGAATAGGCAAGCAGCTACACAGGAGGCTCCTTCTTGGCCAAGGAGTGACATGCTTTGATGCACAGAATGAACCACTGGGAGATAGTCCCTTTATGCACAGCCCGACCTGTTTTGGTGCCCACGTAGCCAACAAAAAGCTGATCATCTACCCGGAACTGCTGTGTACGCTAAAGATAGAATGCTAGCGCATGTTTTGGGTCCAGACGGTGGAGCCTCTCCTCTTCCCTTGAAGGATGCGGAGGCATAAAGAAGGTGGGCAAAGTGATGGTCTGGCCGATGTGGAGGGGCGTGACAACCTTTGGCAGAAAAGAAGGACGGGTCCTTAAAACCACCTTGTCCTGATGAACAGAAAGGAAAGGAGGTTTGGAAGAAAGGGCCTGAAGCTCACTCACTCTTCTGGCAGAGGTGATAGCAACCAGGAAAACCGTCTTTAGAGAAAGAAGACGTAAAGGACAGTTATGAAGAGGCTCAAAGGGAGCACACATCAGAAAAGTCAAGACAAGATTTAAGTCCCATTGAGTCATTATGAAAGGCATGGGAAGAAAAGTGTATGTAATGCCTTTGAGAAATCGGTTAACAACCGGGGACTTAAAAAGAGAAGGCTGATCAGGGAGCCTCAGGAAGGTGGAAATGGCAGAAAGATAGCCTTTGACAGTGCCCAGAGCAGAGCCCTGCTGGGCCAAAGAGAGAGGAACAAAAGAACCTCAGAAAGAGGGGCCTTTGCTGTGCACCACACCACAAATGTGTTCAATCGGCAGGCGTATACCGTTTTAGTGGTCGGACGCCTGGCTGCCAGAATGACATTACAGACTTTTGGCGGAAGGTCGAAAGCTGTCAACTGTCGCTTCTCAATCTCCACGCATGGAGGTGGAGGCTGGACAGGTTTGAGTGGAGGACCGTCCCCTGCTGCTGTGATAGAAGATCCTCCTGAAGAGGCAGACAGATAGGGGGATCGATGCTCATACTGAGTAGTTTGGGATACCATACCCTTCAAGCCCAGTTGGGAGCCACAAGAATAACTTGGGCCCTGTCGTGCCTGATCTTCTTCAACACTCTGGGCAGAAGTGTTATAGGCGGAAAAGCGTACAACAGACCGCAGCTCCACTCGAGATGAAAAGCGTCTCTGAGCGAGTGCCGCCTTGGAAAATCCAATGCGCAGAACTGATGACATTGCACGTTCTCTTCAGTGGCAAATAGATCTAACTAAGGCTCTCCCCATCGCAGAATGAGACCTTGCGCCATGTCCGAGTTCAGACGTCACTCGTGATCCACCATGCACCGGTAGCTGAGTTTGTCTGCCCTGGCGTTCAGAGAATCTGCCAGGTGTTGAACCACCAAGTTAATACCTTGATGTTCCAGCCATGTCCACAGGCGCAGAGCCTCCTGACATAGGGTCCACAACCCCACTCTGCCCTGTTTGTTGTAGTACCACATGGCGGTGGTGTTGTCCTTGAACACCCGCACTACACTTCCCCGGACAGAGGGAAGGAATGCCTTCAGTGCAAGCCGGATCGCCCACAACTCCAGAAGGTTGATAAGGAGCCGGGACTCTGCCAGAGACCAGAGGCCTGTGATCTCCACCTCTCCCATGTGGCCTCCCCATCCCAGGAGGGACGCATCCGTCACCACTGTGTGCTCCGGTTGGGGAAGGGAGAGGGATCTGCCACTGACCCAATCGCAATTTGTGAGCCACCACTGCAACTGTCGTGCTGTGCCCTCCAAGATCTGGATGTGATCGGACAGGTTGCCCTGTTGCTGTGCCCACTGGAACTTCAGGTCCCACTGCAGAGCCCGCATATGCCATCTGGCATGTGTCACCAGCAGGATGCAGGAGGCCAGAAGCCGGAGGGTCATCCTGACTGAAACCAGGGATAAAGGCTGAAAGAGCAGAATCATAGCCTGAATATCCCAGACTAGCTGCTTGGGAGGATAAACCCGAAACAGCGTCGAATCCAGAACTGCTCCGATGAAGGGGAGCTTCTGAGAGCGACTTCGGCACATTGATGGAGAACCCCAGCAAATGCAGGAGGTCGGCCATAGTCTGGAGGTGGGAGACGACTGCCTGGGGCAAGCCTGCCTTCAACAGCCAGATGTCGAGGTAGGGAAAGACTCACACCCCTGACCTGCGCAGATGAGCTGTGACCACCGCCAGAACTTTTGTGAACACCCGAGGGGCGCTGGTAAGGCCGAAAGGGAGCACTGCAAACTGAAAATGCTCCTGGCCTAACATGAACTGCAGGTAATGCGGGTGGGCCGAGAGGATGGGATATGAAAATAGGCATCCTGCAAGTCCAACTCCACCGTCCGGGACCTGAGCCAGAGTCAGCATCAGGAACTTCTCCTTCCGGAGGAAGTGATTGACGTCCCGGAGGTCCAAGATGGGGCGCAGGTCGTCCTTGTCATTCTTGGGGAGCAGAAAGTAGTGGGAATAACAACCACTCACTCCTTCCTGATCAGGAACATACTCGATGGCCCCCTTGGCCAGGAGGGCCGTGACTTCCTGACGGAGAAGAGCCAAATGATTCCCCGACACGCGATGGTACAGAGGAGCCATGGCTGGAGGGGAGGACAGAAAGGGGAGCGAGTAACCTTGGCAGATTATCTGCAGCACCCACGTGCCTGATGTGATTTCGCACCAGCAGAGGAGGTGGTGACAAACCCTGCCTCCTACCCGCGTGGAGTGCCCCCTGATGCTCAGATTAGGAGGGCTTGGAGGTGGAAGCAGCGGGTGTGCAAGGTGGACTGACCCGCCCGCTGGTTACCAGACCCGCCCCTTTGAAAGCAGCATCCGCGGCCACGCTGAGGCAGGTTCTGCGCAGGCTTTGCAGAGGAGTGCGTCTGGGCGCCTTTACCCTGGCCACGAAAGGAACAAAACCCAGGCATGGCAGGGCTCTTTGTGGAAAGACCCAAAGACTTAGCCGTGGCCCTTGAGTCTTTAAAGCGCTCCAGGGCACTGTCCACCTTGTCGCCAAAGAGGCGAGAGCTATCAAAGGGCATGTCCATGAGTGAGCGCTGAACATCAAGCGAGAACCTGGTAGACCGCAACCAGGCATGGCGCCGCAATGCCACAGTTGCGGAAATCGCCGTGCTCAAGGAATCAGCCGTGCCCAGACCACACCTGATGGCAAACTTTGCCGCATCATTGCCCTCTGCAATCGCTTGGGAAAGGACGGCCTGGACCTCTTCAGATCACTGAGGCAGGATCTCTGCTACCATATCCCATAGATAAAAGGTAATTGCTGAGCAGCGCTCGGTGTCATTGCACCACAAGCTGCATTGGCAGGCACACGGCGACCTCATCCACATCCGGTCACCGTTAAGGAGCTTGATTCTCCGACATCCAGAAGTAAGTCATCCGGTGCTTAAAGAGGCCCCCATGTTGCACCCCGTCGCAGCCGGGCCTCGCCCCCCTCCCCCTGCCTCTTTCTCCCCCCCCCTCGGGTCCTCTGAGACCACAGTAACTAACTTAGATACCTTCTTAAACCCACAGCACTCGGTATCACAGAGTGTCTATCTTTAAACAATATCGAGATTGAGACAACTAGGACAGAATAACTCGGATAAAAGAGCCAGCTTCACACTACCCTCTTTTCACTTGAGGTAAGCCAACTACAGCACCATCAATAACTACTGGTGCACATACCATTGTAATATGAACAGCGGAAGTAACTATGTCTCTTTCCCTCCTTGACAACTCAACGTAGTACCCGGCTGGGTCCTCACGTGAGTTGATTTTTCTTCCCTTCACCACAAATGGTACACCTCACTTTCACCTACGCTGTGCCCTTTTAGAACCAGGTACTTACCTTAATATCATCCCATTATTGAGTCTCTCGCATTTGCGCCAATAAACAGGGCCTAATGCTTTCAAATTTCCTACAGATATTCCCACATTAACAGTCCTGAGGAGACCCCACACCCAGCAGAGGGTCGAAACGTCGTCGACAAACTTAAAGAAATTACCACCACATAGCCAGTGTCATCATATACTCAGGCTTTTTCATCGTATAACTGAATGGTCACTTCTTGTACATATGAAAACCTCTTTGTAAAGATTACTCACTGTATAAAATCACCTATGGTTCCATGTTTCACTTGGGGATACACTTAACAAAGTAAACAGTTTTTTTAATTCTAAAAAAAGTGATTTATAACAATTTTTGTGTATATTACTTTAAAAAATTAGGTAAACAAACTGTGCAGTGTTCTCTTTGTTTCCAGACATTACTTAATCCCTTACAAATGTATTGCCTTTGTGCATGTGCATTATTTATATTGTTGCTCTATTTTTCCACTGGAGCCATTGTTTCTCTGTGTATAAAAAAAACGTATCCCACACGGCATGGGAGTAACGGCCCAATAAGCAGGTGGTATTTACCAACTGCAACCCCAAGCTGGCCGAGGAGAACAACCTCTTGTCATATTGGTCCAGCTTCTTAGAGTCCTTATCCGGCAGAGCCGTGGGAAAGGCACTCTGTGACGTTGAGGCCTGAATGACCAGGCTCTCAGGCGTGGGATGAGTGGTCAAGAAGGCAGGGTTACCAGGCGCCGGGCGATGATGCCAAGTGACATTCTTATCCACCCGTGCCCCCAAGGCCAGCGGCAACCAAGTGCCCAAGAGGACTTCGATAAGGGCCTCATTGAAAGGGAGCAGGGGTTATCACGACGTAGACGCCGTCTGTAGCACTGGAGGTTGGTCTTAAGGGCCACCGTAGGGAGGTCAAGATGGAGAGCCTCCACAGCTCGAAGCAGCACCATAGTGTAGGAAGCACCCTCTTTAATAGAAGGCGGAGGGGAGGCAAACCCCGGGTCAGAAGACACATCAAGTTCACCTGTATCTTGAAGGTTATCAACCCAATCCTGCTCAGAGTCAAAGCTATAGCAGTCCTCATCCGGCTCCGGCGTAGTAGGAGCCGGCTGCGGTGACAGGGCCAGAGCCGGGGAGGGGGCCATTGGCACCGGGAGCAGCACCGGGAGCAGAGCCGGGAGCGGCACCGGGAACAGCACCGGCCGGGGCCGAACCGGAGCCGCATCCCAATGTCGATCCCAGGTCGGAATGAAATGGTAAGAGAACTGGGGCAGGATAAACGGCACCCAAAGTGGCACCTGTGGCAGAGCCAGGGGTGGCACTGGGCAGGAGCCCAGGGCAGAGCTGGGGCCAGAGCCAGCAGTGCTGCACCTTGTGGTGCCAGAGCCGAGGGTGCTGGATCCAGTGGCTCCAGGGCCGGCGCCAGAGACTGTGCCACCGGGCCAACAGGATCTGGACACGGGACCACATAGCCCGCAGGCACGCCGGCGGGACCCCGAGGCCTAAACAGGCGGTCCATGGCATGTTTGGGAGTCATCAACGGACTTGGGTATAGCGGGTAGGCCGCGGGACTCCCAGGCTCCGGAGAAGCCACAGGGGCGGAGCCCCTCTACCTCTTGTCTGCCTCCATGGAGCGACGGGTGGACATTGAAGAGCAAACACGCTTCTTTGACTTCTTCTTATGGCGTTGCTTACCCGTATCTGAAGGTGAAGACTTAGAGTCCGAGGAGCGACGGCTCCGTTCCCGTGAACGACCCCTAGACCCAGAGCGGTGGTGAGAGGAGCGCCGGACCTCCAGCTATTTCAGGCGCTGTTCCCGCAAGTCCTTCGGGGCTTTGGCACGGCAGTCCCGACAATCAGTCATGGTCGGTCTCCAGGCAGTAGAGGCAAACATCATGGGGGTCCGCCACCGACATATTACGGTGGCACAACCCACAAGACTTAAAGCCGGGCATTCCTACGTGCACCAGGAGACAAGAGAAGGAGACAAAAGTCTCAAAAAAGTGGTAAAAAAAAATTACTGAGATACGTGCTCAATCCGGAACTGCGCTTTCGGCGCGGAAAAAGAAAGAACTGACATCAGCGTGCATGGGTGGCGCCTAAGTAGCCTCCATGACGTCATTCCGGCGCTTGCGATGCCAGTGACAGACGCGGAGCCGCACAACGCCACCTACTGGCGCGCAGGGGTACTGCTAACCAAAAAACTCAGCAGAAAATTGCATTTCGTTATATTTTCTGTTCATGTTTAAGGTTTCATCTCAACTTACTAACAGAACAGCCACTTTATTCTGTATTCCATTGTATGCACAAAGCTCTGCTCCCACGTTAGGAGCCATTAAGATTCGGCACAGCGGCCTTGTGCCCCTGATAACACGTCCATCTGGCAGGTACTAGTTCATCCCTCTGTACCTCCTTTGTTCGTGCCCAGCTACAGCCGGTACTTTTCCACCAGAGGCGTGGCTTAATCTCCCGAAAGGTTTATCATCTATTAGCAAATGTTAGGAAGTCAGTCCTCTTGGCGTACTCCTTTGGGTGAAGTCTGACAGGGCTCTTCTGCAGAGAATATATCAATAAATAACTTAAGTTTGCCTTCTCTACTGTCTGATTGACTACTCATTTGGGAAGTCATAGTAGGTGGTCATTAGTACCCTCGTGGCCCTAGCGGGTCGCGTCCTTCAACCTAGGCTTGTTGGAGGAAATTAAAGTTTTGCTTATTCGCCTGCACAAAGGAAACTCTGCCAGGTTGCGATAGGGCTTGCAAGGTCACTTTACAGACCCAATCTCTGTTACTAAGAGTGTTTGCCAAGGTTGCCTTTTGGCCCAAACACTTTTCTCACTGTTCATTATTAGAGTGGTACAATTTCTTATTGTGAAACCAGCAGATGGTCCAACTTTAGGCAGGGAAAATGTAGTCACTCTTCTTTTTGCAGATGATACCCTGCTAGGATCCAAAACACCTGGAGGGCTACAACAGTTGCTAGTTATGGTCCAAGAATTCTGCGATACTAAAGGCCTAATAATCAATACAACAAAAACCAAATTCATGGCCCTGAACCCTCACAAGTCCTTTCGGGCTGTCCTAAGCTTGGAAGTATTCAGCTTGAAAGTGTCAGTGCTTTTGATTATTTAGGATTAAAGATAGCAGACAACCTGTTTTGGAAATCCCACATTAACAAGATGGTTCTGAAGCATAACCAGCTTTCTGGGTATCTAAGGAGAGGACATTGATTGTCTCATAGTAAACTGATTGGTCCTGCACTCCAGGTATACAATGCCAAAGTGATAATCTCTGTCAGTAAGTAAGTTAGTAAGACTCTTTATTGCATGATTAATACAAACCTTTGCAATCAACTACATATTAAATCATGTGTGCAAACTGCGTAAAACAATACTTTTTGTAACAGAAAGATTAATTAAAATTCATTTTGAAATTACAATGTATCCATAAAATTACAAGAAGAATATAAAAACTGGAATACAGTATAATCAACCAGGTGCAATGGGTGTCCAGAGTAAAGTGCAAAGTTTCAGATTTAGGGACCATTCTACTGAAGAGTTCCTGGGGCAGTCCATATCTGTATAAAATTAGCTTTAAGTGTCATGACTGAACTAGCATGGAAGTCTAGAGATGGACATCCAAAGTGCATGTTTGCTAGTTACATTTGACAGTTTTTATGACACAATTAATGATCTCCAGGTAAAAAGCTGTTTAAAATCCCAAGAAATAGTAGTTGTAACAGTAAAAACCCCAGTAGATCTCTTTTAAGGAAGATTCCAGCGAGTAACTCAGAGATCGATGAGCTTGGATTGAGGACCAATTTATTAGAGTACTGCTGGGGCTAGCTCTGTGACGTATGGTGCAGAACTATGGGGCCTGGATCCTGTGGAGAAGCTTAGATTCCTAGATTTTAAGTACTTAAGAGGCTTAGGGATGCTACCCCAGAGCACTCTCCTTCTTCCCCTCATGTTAGGCTTGGGCAGAAACTCCCTTACCTCCAAAGTAAGATTACACCCTTTGTTATTTTGGCTTAGGCCCGTATGCTCGTGCTTTGGAGGATGTAAAATGCAGCGATACTGCAAATAAAATCAGCGGGCTGAGAGGGGTGAAGATTCTGCTTATAGCTATTGGTATGAGTGAGGCATGAGAAGTCCACAATTCCACGTTGCTCCCCCGGAAATGTGACATGAAGAACGCCTATTGGGGGTGGGTGCTTCAGGAGGAATTGAACAGGGCTCAGGGGAAGCGTACTCTAGATTTTTGGCTCAAAAACTAAATCGTTCCCTGGAAGGTTATATTGATTTTTATAGAACACCTGGGGGATAGGAAACTACATGCTCAGTTCAGGTTTGGTACCCTGCCCCTGAATGTTTTTACTAACAATTGGAATTGCTGGAATGAAGCTATCCTTATTTGCCCGGGTTGTAAAAACCATCAAGAAACCCAACCCCATGTATTGTTCGCCTGTCCGTTATATACAACGCCAAGGAAAAATTAGCTTACTCCAATTTGCAAGATAATAGGAACAGATAACTATCCGATTGCACTGAAGATCTTGAAGTCAGATGTTAGGCCACTATTTGCTTGTGCAGTGGCAAACATTTTGGGTCAAATGTGGGTTTTAGGGGTAGGGACCAAAGGACAATTAACAAGTGAAGTTTTAACTAAACTTTCTAGGCCATAGTACTGTTGAAAATTCTTTGGAGATGGCGCCCTCTTGGGGGTGATAATGTAGTATTTTGCACATTGGTACTTTGATGTTACTATTACGGATCCATTACTGTTTTACTGCATTTGATTAATTTTATGTTTGATACATTCTCATTATGGTCCAGCTGTTTTTAAAGTATTTAAAGTATTTATTATTTCTGTTTTTTATAGTTTATACTGAACGTTACTGGAACAAAGGAAACTATTTGGATAAGTATTGACTTTTTAATTGCATTATCGATTACACTCAACTAAATATTTTATTTTATGATTATGTATTTTATGTAATGAAATTAACCTAGTATACCTACCATCCATCTTGGCTGGTGTTACAAGGTCGATGTATAAAACTTCATGGACAGCACGACTGCTAAGAGACAATCTATCAATGGCAGGATCCTTTTCACCACTGTTGCACTTTTATATGTATTAAATAGGACTGGCTTACTATTCACTTTATTGTACCATTTTAATATAATGTACTCTAAGTGAACATTTATGACTTTAAGTCGAAATAAAGTAATACTACTACTACTGTCTGTTTACGCTTAAGTGTTGACGAAGTTGAAGCTTTGCTTTCCATATTCAACAAAATTGTATAAATATATGTGAAGAGGTAAATAAAAAACAGAAATGTACATAAGTATGCCAAACCAGTGTAGTAGCGAAGGAAATACACAGGTGCAGCAGCTAAAACCAGCAATGGGAGTATTCCAAAGCCGAAGCCACAGCCTTTCCAGACACAAACTCCACCTCCCTGACAGGAATCCAAAGACAGAGCTGAAGGAAGCCTCAGTGAAAGAGAGTCAGCGAATTCCAAATTCAGCTAGCACCACCAATTACTTTCAAAAAGCTCCCCACTACAAACAGGTAAGAGTTCAAGTTTACAGGACACAAATTTTCCTGTTAAAATTGGCATAAAAACCTTGTTGTTAGGACGGTGTGCCAGAGTTCAGCGGTGAGCCGCCTTTTTAAATTGCACGCTTGCGCGCCAAAATGCAAAGGAAATTTAAGGTCATGAATTCACTTGTGGTGTTTATCAAGCATAAAATGGCATGCCCTACAAAGTTTATTGGTAATATACCTCGCGGACAACAACAATAGTCAAGGTGCCACACAACTGTAGGGGAGTAAAGAGCTGATACTTTATGCAGCAATGCTGGATCCCAATGTCACAGGGCACACTCAAAGCCTGAATAGAGATGCCAAGAAACAAAGTGCACCGCACGGGGGACAATTTCCCAAAATGTATTTTGTAGGTTATTAGGCACAACAAAGGAAACCAAGGTGCCTATATCCAGAATGAATCCACGGACTAAACATGGGGAAGGAACTGTTTCCAATAAATGTTCAATTCATTTAGAAAGGGGGTGAAATAAACTATAGAGCACAGCTGAGGTGCACACAAGTACCAGAAAACTGGTGGTGTGGCACAGTAGATTTACAGATGGCTCAAATGTACATACCAACTTCTAATATCAGAGCACTTGACTGGACTCCACTTGAGTCCAACAAAGGGATGTGGGATAAAGCCATGCTATTACATGAATTGGACAGTTAACAGTTATTGCCCATCTGGAGAGTGAGTCCAGAAAATAAAAGGCAGAAATTGAAAAAGTCAAAGACCATTCAACATCAATGATATGCCCCTTGATCTTCTGTAAAATAAATCCTGATTAAGTAATAAACATGTAACCTGTTGCTCTGTAATCTTTCAATTCTCTGTTGGGGTGGCAGTGTCATAGTCATACCACAAATGGAATGTCATTCGATATTGTGAACATCTACTTGCTTACTTGCCCATGCAATTTACAGTATATTGGGATGACAACCCGCCCAATAAAAACCCGCATCATTGAACATCGCAGCAATTTCCGCTGTAAAAAAACCCATACTAAAATGTGTAAACATTATGTGGAATCCAACCATAATGCAGACTCTTTGAAGTGGGTGATATTGGAATCCAGTCCTAACTGCCCCAAAAATGCACTCTTCCGGAAGGAACAAAGATGGGTCCACCGCCTATCCTCTGATAGCCGTGGACTGAATGAGGATATCCCCTGGCACTCGCTTTAAAACAAGCCACTGGCCATCTGTTGATCTGCTCATAATTCCTCAGCTACACCATTGCACATACATTGGTTTGTTCAACATTCTGGGCTCTTACACAAGATCCCTTGCCCCTTGCATCATGGCCGACATAGTTACTTAATTCATCACGTGACCCGTCTAAGGGGTGGCCACGGGTCCAGCCCTTTATTGCCGGCTCCTCTAAGTAATAAACGCCACTGAGCGGTTTTAAATCAGCAATTTAACATTCTTTGACTTTTCTCCCCTTTTTTGACTACATGGTCGCGTTCCATTTTTATTTCAGCAAACTCTGTCTGTCAGCCCGGGATCAACCCTTTATTTCCGGCTCCTCTAAGTAATATACGCCACTGAGCGGTTTTAACTTAGCAATTTAACAATCCTTGACTTCTCGTTTTTTGTTGACTACATGGTCGCGTTCCATTTTTACTTCAGCAAACCCTGTCTGTTAGCCACTACGGTCCCAGTTATTGTACCGTTTGCACACTACATCATGGCCACCTTAGACACCAACCACATCACGTGACATGCACGGAAGGGCGGAAACGGTCACGATCTCTGGTTGCCGGTTTCCTTAAATAACAATTGCCACCATACCCACCCATCTATCCGAGCTCGGCGGAGATGGGTAGGTGCTTCCACACGGACACGGGCAGATTGAGATAAGATAGGATACCCAAACGATCCACTGGGTGTCTTAGTCATCCGTGCCCTTTTCTAACCTAACTGCTTAAGAAGCCACCTCAAAGATAATACTCGTGTTCCCCCTGTAGCTACACCTGAAGGTTCAACCCCGATGTACTGACCCGCCGACCACTCATGTGGCTCTTAGTCCCTGACCATTAGGTGAGTTAGGAACTTGTTAATTTCTGCACCCCTGTTTGACAAACCACATTGAGGTATGGACGGTGTCACATATACAATCATCGTTTGAGTTGCCACATTATGACATAGATGGTGTGATCTATATATCTGCTGTTTTTAAATCACTGATTTTTAATCATCACCTTGTTTCACATTCATAGTGTCAGTGTGTGAGCCTTACACTGCACGCTGTAACCACTCAGGCATGCGCAGGCTATGCACATTGGCCAACACTACCACCAGCATGCCCCACCATGCTCATGCCCTGGCGTCGACCTTCCATGCTGTTTAAGAGAAATAATACTACTAATGTTTATCTCTTTTTTCCCCTCTTTGTATAGGCATAGGATTTTCCACAGAGGTAAATTTGACCCACACTACACACATGACACTAGCATGTTGTTTAGTTCATTCACTTTTATAAGGTCCTGATGAATCGCAGGTGAATATACCCCAGTGCGAGAAACATGTAGACCAATTGTTCTGCTAGTCTCTTCTAGGGTCACTCTACCTAACGGATTGACACCTAGCGAGCTATCTTCACGGTTTTAATTGCAGTAGGGGGACCTCCAGAATAAAGTGGTTTCCGGCACCCCCTGCTACATTTTAATCACTTCACCAGGCAACTAGCTATCCCGCCCACACACCCGCACTTCACCATAAGGCAGTTGGATACAAAAGATCTCCGCCAAAGAGCCCCTCTTTGAGATGAGCCCGTCGGGGATTGCACCGCCTCCCCGACGAGGAGCAACCGCCAATGATGAAGCATGACACCCTTCTGGGTGTGTGAGGCAAATACATCCAACAAAATGGATGCCCAAAGGTGTAATATCCACACCTTCGGTCACGCCAGCTTTACCTAACTTCCCCCTTTCTTTAGGAACAGTTCAGCAACCCCTTTGTTCAATTACTTGTACTTGATACGGGCACATGCTGTTACTGGACCTTCCACCCCTTTGAGTGGTGATTAGTGTCCGTTGATCGATAGATCACTCTCCCTCCTTTTTGATAAATACTTTTGCACGGCGCAAGCCGTGGGAGTCTACATCCGGTGGGTTAGTTTTGACAGATCCCCCATCCTAGTGACCCAATACCAATTTGGTGGGTCAGCCACGATTCAGACCCGCATTTGGGCTTTGAACTTCTTTCCCCCACATTCTTTTTTAAGGCTCTCTTGCACCTGGAGCACGTTCCCTGACTATTCCACAATGGAGGGTCAGGGCCTGAGCTTCGGTGAAGAGGATGCAGCAGCTATTATGAGAACACCATCGCTTTTTGGCATTGACGTAGAACCGGCCTCGGGTAGTAATACAGCCGAGTGGCAATCCTTATCAGATCTTAAACGAGAGTGGATAAGAATAACAATACATGGGACTATGATGGCTGAATATTTTAAAGCCAAAATTGCTCCCAACGGCTTGATTGTTAAGAATTTTCCCAGAATTTTTTGGGAAGACGGACAATTTAAGATCAAATGGTCACAGGTCTCATGGAAGTGCACCCATGACCTCCTCATCCTCATTGTAAACACGGCAAAATGATTAGCAGATGCGCTTCTAGTCCGCATTCAAGCAGCCGAGGCTGCCTTGAAGACTGCGGCTCCCAACCCAGGCTTTAAAACTAAATTGGCTGAGTTAAACAAGGAAATGGCGGAACATAAAGAGTACCTCATGAACCAAAAAGTAGCTAAATTGCAAAAAGATATCAAAAGATTTTCAAAGGAAAAAGTTTACCCTTATTTAAAGGATGACTATGTCCCCCCTGGAACAAATTATAACTCAGACTCAAACGATACTTCTTCAAGAAGAGGGTCGAATAGTGGCTCTGACAGTAGTGGGAGCAATGACTTCCCTTTGATACCACCAAGGCCCAAAAGGGGAAGAGGCCGTGGTCAATACAACTTCCAAAATTTCCCTTTTCAAGGGCAACAGATGGGCCCCCCCTTCTGGCAATTTCCACAATTCCCCCATTTCCAACCACCATTGACTCCACAATATCCTCCGTTCTATGCCCCCCAAAACCCTACACACACCCCTTTTTTAGGCAGAGGCTGGGGCAGAGGGTGAGGGCGAAAAAGAGGGAATGCGCCAGAAAAGAGAGTACAATGGGAGGATACACGCCCCCAAGGGATGGACACGAGGAGCACAAACCGATCAGGACCAAAATAAGTCTAGTGGTCAACTTGTCAGATCGTCGCCTCACTGAGGGAGAGGAACAAGCCCTCCAAAGAGGGTTGGGCTTTGTCCCTACCCCGAGGATTGACCTGTTCCAACAAACTAGAGAAATTCAATCATTTTTCAGGAAAATAAGACTTAATGCCTTCTTTGAAGGCAAGCACTGCGAACCAACTGAAGACTCTGGTTTACATAACCCTTCAACCTTCACACCCCACAATGGAATGGTTCCAAACGAAGTCTTGACATTTGAACAAGCTGTACTGAAAGAAAGAAATAAACTAGACCATCAGACACAACATTCTAACATTTCCCGGAATGAGATGATGGTTTTGAAATCGCTGGCAGAAGACCCTTTAATCACTATCAAGCAGGCTGGCAAGGGTGAGGCCACAGTTCTGTTGAACACTGTGGATTATGATCTGGAATGCACCAGACAACTCAATGATCGTCGGTACTACACACCCATCCCCAGTGACCCGACCAGATGCTTACAGAACTTAATTACAGGTTTGGTGGTGAGTGCAGAGAGCGAAGAATGGATCACTAAAAAAGAGGCAGAGTTTCTAACGAAAAAGGACCCTCGGGTACCATATTTCTATATTTTGCCCAAGATCCATAAAGGAACCAGACCAGTACCAGGGAGGCCGATCGTGTCAGGGATCGACTCCGTCCTGGAGCCACTTTCACAATTTTGTGACCACTTTCTGCAACCACTTGTGAAATGTATCCCCTCATATATTCAAGACACAACAGATGTCTTACGCATCCTGAGTACCATCCAGGACACAGTACAGATTGATCTTTTGATTACTCTAGATGTGGAGGCCCTCTATACGAACATTCCCCAGAGGGCCACCCTAGAAGTAATAGAGGAAAGATTGGGCCTAGAAACCTGGAACTCGAATACGCCACAAACCTTCGTCATGGAGTGCGCCACCCTAGCACTCACCGAGAATTACTTCGAGTACAAAGGACAATACTATCACCAGACCCAAGGGACATCGATGGGCAGTACCTTTGCTCCTTCGGTGGCATGTCTGTATATGGCTGAATTCGAAGACAAGCATATACACCATCAGTCGAATCCCTTCCGAGACAACATTAAAATGTGGAGACGTTTCATAGATGACGTCCTAATTTTTTGGACAGGCCCATTGACATCACATGAGGCTTTCTTTGAATGGGTTAACACCCTTAACCCTTTCTTACATTTCACCATGTCTTCTTCATCAAAGGAAATTGCCTTTCTTGACCTGACAATCAAACTAGAAGAGGGGACCCTCACCACCACAATGTACAGAAAACCTACAGACCGTAATAGTCTACTCCATTATAAGAGTCATCATCCCAAGGCCCTACGTTCAAACCTTCCATTCGGACAATTTCTCCGAATATGACGCAATTGTAGCGACGTGGCCGACTATAAGAAGGAATCTACTATCCTTTCTAGGAACCTACTTGACAGAGGCTATCTAAAAAGTGATGTCTCTAAAGCCAGAAAACGGGCAAGGAACAATAACCGAGAAGCTCTATTAGAGAGGCAGGAGAGGACACCGGTCGAAAACCAACCGATCACGTGTGTCACCACCTTCACCCCCCTGTCCAACAAAATCAAAAATACCATTAAACGCCACTGGGGAATCCTCAACACAGGTGATCTGGACCTGGAACAACCAAGGTTCGCCTTTAAGAGATCACAGAACCTGAAAGATATCCTGATCAGCACCAGACCTAAAAGAGCAAGGAAAGAGACTCAACAAACCCTTTGGCATCTACCCCCCGTTATGGGCCATTACCCATGTGGTTCCTGTGGGGTGTGTAGATACACCATGACAGTCAAAACTATAAAACTCTCCGAGACCTTCAATTGGGAACTCAGGCACCATACCAATTGCAATACGACACATTGCATCTACTTGCTTACTTGCCCATGCAATTTACAGTATATTGGGATGACAACCCGCCCAATAAAAACCCGCATCATTGAACATCGCAGCAATTTCCGCTGTAAAAAAACCCATACTAAAATGTGTAAACATTATGTGGACTCCAACCATAATGCAGACTCTTTGAAGTGGGTGATATTGGAATCCAGTCCTACCTGCCCCAAAAATGCACTCTTCCGGAAGGAACAAAGATGGGTCCACCGCCTATCCTCTGATAGCCGTGGACTGAATGAGGATATCCCCTGGCACTCGCTTTACAACAAGCCACTGGCCATCTGTTGATCTGCTCATAATTCCTCAGCTACACCATTGCACATACATTGGTTTGTTCAACATTCTGGGCTCTTACACAAGATCCCTTGCCCCTTGCATCATGGCCGACATAGTTACTTAATTCATCACGTGACCCGTCTAAGGGGTGGCCACGGGTCCAACCCTTTATTGCCGGCTCCTCTAAGTAATAAACGCCACTGAGCGGTTTTAACTCAGCAACTTAACATTCTTTGACTTTTCTCCCCTTTTTTGACTACATAGTCGCGTTCCATTTTTATTTCAGCAAACTCTGTCTGTCAGCCCGGGATCAACCCTTTATTTCCGGCTCCTCTAAGTAATATACGCCACTGAGCGGTTTTAACTTAGCAATTTAACAATCCTTGACTTCTCGTTTTTTGTTGACTACATGGTCGCGTTCCATTTTTACTTCAGCAAACCCTGTCTGTTAGCCACTACGGTCCCAGTTATTGTACCGTTTGCACACTACATCATGGCCGCCTTAGACACCAACCACATCACGTGACATGCACGGAAGAGCGGAAACGGTCACGATCTCTGGTTGCCGGTTTCCTTAAATAACAATTGCCGCCATACCCACCCATCTATCCGAGCTCGGCGGAGATGGGTAGGTGCTTCCACACGGACACGGGCAGATTAAGGTAAGATAGGATACCCAAACGATCCACTGGGTGTCTTAGTCATCCGTGCCCTTTTCTAACCTAACTGCTTAAGAAGCCACCTCGCGGATAATACTTGTGTTCCCCCTGTAGCTACACCTGAAGGTTCAACCCCGATGTACTGACCCCCCGACCACTCATGTGGCTCTTAGTCCCTGACCATTAGGTGAGTTAGGAACTTGTTAATTTCTGCACCCCTGTTTGACAAACCACATTGAGGTATGGACGGTGTCACATATACAATCATCGTTTGAGTTGCCACATTATGACATAGATGGTGTGATCTATATATCTGCTGTTTTTAAATCACTGATTTTTAATCATCACCTTGTTTCACATTCATAGTGTCAGTGTGTGAGCCTTACACTTCACGCTGTAACCACTCAGGCATGCGCAGGCTATGCACATTGGCCAACACTACCACCAGCATGCCCCACCATGCTCATGCCCTGGCGTCGACCTTCCATGCTGTTTAAGAGAAATAATACTACTAAAGTTTATCTCTTTTTTCCCCTCTTTGTATAGGCATAGGATTTTCCACAGAGGTAAATTTGACCCACACTACACACATGACACTAGCATGTTGTTTAGTTCATTCACTTTTATAAGGTCCTGATGAATCGCAGGTGAATATACCCCAGTGCGAGAAACATGTCGACTAATTGTTCTGCTAGTCTCTTCTAGGGTCACTCTATCTAACGGATTGACACCTAGCGAGCTATCTTCACGGTTTTAATTGCAGTAGGGGGACCTCCAGAATAAAGTGGTTTCCGGCACCCCCTGCTACATTTTAATCACTTCACCAGGCAACTAGCTATCCCGCCCACACACCCACACTTCACCATAAGGCAGTTGGATACAAAAGATCTCCGCCAAAGAGCCCCTCTTTGAGGTGAGCCCGTCGGGGATTGCACCGCCTCCCCGACGAGGAGCAACAGCCAATGATGAAGCATGACACCCTTCTGGGTGTGTGAGGCAAATACATCCAACAAAATGGATGCCCAGAGGTGTAATATCCACACCTTCGGTCACGCCAGCTTTACCTAACTTCCCCCTTTCTTTAGGAACAGTTCAACAACCCCGTTGTTGAATTACTTGTACTTGATACGGGCACATGCTGTTACTGGACCTTCCACCCCTTTGAGTGGTAATTAGTGTCCGTTGATCGATAGATCACTCTCCCTCCTTTTTGATAAATAAGTAATAAACATGTAACCTGTTGCTCTGTAATCTTTCAATTCTCTGTTGGGGTGGCAGTGTCATAGTCATACCACAAATGGAATGTCATTCGATATTGTGAACATAATTATTTTTTTACTCACACAAAGAGAAGCAAGTATTCTCAGGCGGAGCACATTCAGTTTCGCTTATTCCTTTCATGAAACTTCCGGTCTTACATCTGATGGCTTCACCTAAATTAGATAGGAGAGAGTTAGAGTGGTGGGAGAGGAGAGGAGAGAAGAGGAGAGGAGAAAAACGTACAGGTTAAAAGTGAGATCATGAGAAACATACCAGGAAGCATCAAAGAAGGTAATTAGATGGATTGAACTTTGTAGCTAATTGAGCACAGTATTAGAACTAATACATTTGGGATGGAGTACGAGTACAGGTTTTTAGCATTGTTCTATTATTTCCATACTCCACACCTTTATCTTCAATTGTCTGACTCATGAGCCAAAGCAGCTGGATCGACAGATAGAGTGGGACGGAGGCACACGAAGAGCGGCTTTGCTTCCCTCACCATTCAATGTCAAAATGAACCTTTCAGTGCTGCTGACTATAGTCTCACCTTGTGCAATTTCCAGGAGATTGACTACAGTTTCTCTAGGCTCTGCTTATTGGCATCAGTTGTTAGATATCTCCTGAACTGCTAGAAAGAAAACTCATTTTTATTTACGGTACATTTTGGAACTGACTACTAATGTCTATCGGTTCATGCTGAAATGTTAATTTCACCAACTTTTGTCTTTTGATTAAATGACAAAAAAAAATTACCTCAACTAGATGCAGTAAAAAGCATTTGGATCGGTTCAGCTATTTCCACCAGGGCCAGGCCTTCTTCAAATTGTTTTACAGGCATGCAACACACATCATGACCTGAAGTGAGGAGTTACTCCAGCCTGTGGGGAACGGCTACATAGCCTCTTGCCAGACCGGCAGCTGAGTACATCACAAGACAGTAACCATAAGTAAATTTAGTGATCAATGGTATAAATGGTTTACACAGTGGTGGTTGTGACTATTTAGTGATAATTTGCAAGAGTTTCCATAG
Organism: Lissotriton vulgaris; assembly: GCF_964263255.1. Classification (NCBI taxonomy): domain Eukaryota; kingdom Metazoa; phylum Chordata; class Amphibia; order Caudata; family Salamandridae; genus Lissotriton; species Lissotriton vulgaris. Next base: position 1,320,727,253 of record NC_141695.1, on the reverse strand, counting down.
GAAGAGAATTTTTTGCTTTGCTAATACCTTTGGCACCTTTGACGAATCATCACAAAACTTTTAAAAAAGTTCTTTCACCACAGTTCCTTTCTGGAACTTTTCTGGAAATTTTCTGGGTGATTTGTGATCAGCGGCTAAGAAAAAGAGGGAATCCAAAACTTTGATTCCTCATGATATTCGCCATAGGAAAGCTTTAAAGCTGCTACACAAACAATCACTATATTCAATTAGATGAAATTTTGCTAAAAGTTAGAACTTTACATAGAAAGTATGCTTTTCAGTATTTGGAGTACATTTGTTCAGCCATTTTGACAGTTAGGTGTTTAAAGAGGTTCTTGATCTAGTCACGAATAGGTGTATCAGGGCCAACCTGCTGTGACCAGGAGAGTGCTCCTTAGGATAATAAATACACTGCCCCCAGAGAACCTGAAAAGTTGTGCTGCGATGTTACCAGCGCATTCAGTGAAATACAGAGGGGCTGCTTATAAGCCATTCAGTGTTTCACAGAGTAGGCAGGAGCCCACCTCGGTTTTAAAGAGAGCACTGAAAACCCCATGGAGGTGTGTGTAGTGTATTACTGCAACCGCTTGCAGGGGGATGTCTGGGGCTTCCATAGGACCCTCTTCCCCACTTCCAGAGGGCTGCCTTAGTGAGATTCACTGAAAGTGTAACACATTTTTGTGGTGCACCTTCAGTGTGCCTCCTAAGGGCCATGTCCCCAATCAAATGAGGGACCACCCTCTCATGATAGCGCCGGTGTTCCTTGTGCACCAGCCCTATCAGTGTTACAGTAGGTGCAGCACAAGTGTCACTGGCCCCTTCTGTAATTTCTTAATCCCCTAGGGGCACACAAAGCAGGTGCACACCCCTGTTATTCCCCAGTGGCACTAAATGTAATATGGCCCCTGGGATATGTACGGATTGTCCAAATTAAAGAGGACTAGTCAATCGTGATTGGCTGGCTAAACGATGGAGAGCATGTTGTAGCAGGCCTTACAGTGCTCATTGAAATGTATTGCATTGAAAGTCTGCTTTGGAGGGTCACAAACAGGAGCACATATAAAGGTTGATAACACATTTCAGTCACAATATAAATCCCTTGATGGAAGTACATTACTCATTTTTGGAATTGTGGTATGTTCTAAGGTGATGTTCCCCTCTGACATGTGCTGATCTTAGGTTTTGAGGAACAATTTTGGAGAGAAAACTGGCTTCTCTCATAATTTTTTTCATAGAGCTGGAATAGCAGAGAACGCCCTTTGTATAATTAAGTATAATCATTCGTTTTTCAATATATTCCTGTGTATTCCCTTAAATTATGGTTATCCCAAGGTGGCCTTAAATATGCCCCATGCTAAAAGCGATGTCTCCTGCATTTTACTCTCACGTTTTTCTTGTTGCTGCAGATGCAATATAATGTGTTCTAGTTAGATGCATACTTTATTGTTAGCCTTTTTGAAGGTCAGTGTAGGTGTTTTAATTAGGAAAGTTTGTCATTTCACCCTGGGTATGAGAAGATGGCTCCTGTACCAGCCCGTGCCCACTAATGGTACATCAAAGTTCAAGCGGCTATATGCTCCTTTATTCGACAATGTGAAAGAAAGATTCTTATTTGATTGGTTCTTGGGAATTCGCAGCTGGTGGAAAGGAGTATTGGGTGAAAATAAAGGGCAAATTTATCATAACACACAGTGCAGCAATCCACCTTCCTGCGCTGCATGAAAGGGCGGGGATGCACCATATTAAACATGATACAGCACATTCTTGTCCTTTACTAGCTTTGGCACACTTGTGGCTGCCTAGAGCCAATGCAGGCACCCTTGCACTATGGTGCAAGGGTGCCTGCATTGCAAGCAGGATTGTTTTGTGTAGAAAGGGACACCTCCCTGCACAAAACCAATCATCAGAGGCATTTTTCTCTTTCTATAAGTGTTGCAGAATGCAGAAGACTTAAGAAAGAGGGATCAACGAGGGAAGGCTTAGCATTTTGATGCATTCCCAGTTTTACCAGTGTTGGTAAATTTGGGGATGCAACACAATCCATGAGTGAATGCGTGGGAACAGCCTTCCTCCACCCATGTAACGCATCCCTGGCACATAGTAATGCAAGGTACAAATTTGTGCTGCCTTGCGTTACTCCAGATTTATCAAGCCACTCAGTGCTACGCAAGGTGGCCTTATGTGGCTAGATAAATCTCATTTTGTATTTTGCATCATCTTTGTGACTCCTTGCGTGGCGCAAGGGTGACACAAAGCCATGATAAATATGTCCCCAAATGTTTTAAATGTGTGTTCTTAGTATTATTTAGACAGATTCGTGAGTGATTACTTTATTTCCTTGCCTGATTTTGAACCTTTACTTGGTTCAACTTTAAAGTCCTTATGATAGACACCTGTTGCCAGATTGTACCCCATGCTGATCAGGTATTTTAGCTTAGAATTAAAAAATGTTCCTTTAAGGAACTGAAGCCAGCTTGCTTGCAACTATAACTATTTTGATTGATTCATGATTGCATTTGCTCAAATACATGTCTTTTTTAATATTGATTTAATTGATCATTGAATTTTAATCTGACTAATGAGAAGTAAGCATGGGCGTAAAATCTGCTCCGCTCGCGGATTTTGCGGATTTTCGGTAAATTCGCAATTCGCAAGATTCGCGAATTTCCCGCAAAATCCGCAAATTCGCACGCAGCAGATTTTTTTTTCTTGGTGATACAATTTTGCGGCGTGCGGCGTTCACTTACCGTCATTCAGCGTTTGCCGAGTTGTTTTTCTCGATATTTTGCGAGTGCTGCGCCATTTTGGATCTTGCTACGGGATCCCGCGGGAGTTTGGCGAGCGCGATTACGTCATTGCGGCTTGCTAACTTGCACAGCGAGAGTTTGTCAACGCGAGTACGCCGTGATCATGTATCGCAGGACTTTGCAATTGCGACCTTGTAGATGCGGCGAGCAGCAACTATCTTGCACTCGCGAAAATACAAAATTTGCAATTCTGCACAAGAAATCCACCAGCAAGCAGCATAAACCTTCTGGAAATGATGATTTTTATCTGAATAACTCCTCAGGTTGACATTTGCCTGCACTTTTTTTGCGAGGAGTCCATTTTGGGAAGGGGGGGGTGGGAGGAAGGAAGTGCCCCACAGTCTCCAACTTCCTGTTCCTGTCCAGCAGGCTCCTCCCAGTGCTTTGTCCATCTCCTGGTCACTTTTCATTTGGATCTGGAGCTGGAAGGATTACTTTTTGTGGATGCTGCTGGATATTTGGATTTGAGGCCTTTTTGACTTTCTTTGGATCACTTTTGGATTCGAAATTTCACAAGTAAGTTTGTTTGTGGCATTACAGTTGCTGCAACTACAATTTTGGAATTTTCTATTTTTGGGCTGTTTTGGGGCCTTTTACCCAGGGGTACTCAGTGGTGGGTGGACTGAGTCTTTCTGTGGGGTGTCTTGAATTTAAACATCATGAAGGGGCTGGATGGCTTGGGATTGTGCTGATTTTTCTGTGATTTTCGTTTTTCTGGGCTGTACTTGTGGCCTTTTCACCAGGGGTAGTGAGTGTTGCATGGGCCTAGTCTTTCTGTGGGGTGTCTTGAATTTAAACATCATGGAGGGCATGGATGGAATGGGATTGTGCTGATTTTTCTGTGTTTTTCGATTTTTTGGGGTGTTCATGGGGACAGGCCATGTGGGTGGGGGCCATTTTGAGTGCTGCTACAGGCCCTGGCCATGTGCTGGGAGGGAGGGGGCCATTTTGAATGCTGGCAGTGTTCTTAGGTCTGCAACCATTTTGCCTAGCTTTCAACCTTAATGCCCAGGGGTACTCAGTGGTGGGTGGACTGAGTCTTTCTGTGGGGTGTCTTGAATTTAAACATCATGGAGGGGCTAGATGGCTTGGGATTGTGCTGATTTTTCAGTGATTTTCGTTTTTTGGGCTGTACTTGTGGCCTTTTCACCGGGGGTAATGAGTGTTGCATGGACCTAGTCTTTCTGTGGGGTGTCTTGAATTTAAACATCATGGAGGGGCTGGATGGCTTGGGATTGTGCTGATTTTTCAGTGATTTTCGTTTTTTTGGGCTGTACTTGTGGCCTTTTCACCAGGGGTAGTGAGTGTTGCATGGGCCTAGTCTTTCTGTGGGGTGTCCTGAATTTAAACATCATGGAGGGGCTGGATGGCTTGGGATTGTGCTGATTTGTCAGTGATTTTCGTTTTTTTGGGCTGTTGTTGTGGCCTTTTCACCAGGGGTAGTGAGTGTTGCATGGGCCTAGTCTTTATGTGGGGTGTCTTGAATTTAAACATCATGGAGGGCATGGATGGCATGGGATTGTGCTGATTTTTCTGTGTTTTTCGATTTTTTGGGGTGTTCATGGGGACAGGCCATGTGGGTGGGGGCCATTTTGAGTGCTGCTACAGGCCCTGGCCATGTGCTGGGAGGGAGGGGGCCATTTTGAATGCTGGCAGTGTTCTTAGGTCTGCAACCATTTTGCCTAGCTTTCAACCTTTATGCCCAGGGGTACTCAGTGGTGGGTGGACTGAGTCTTTCTGTGGGGTGTCTTGAATTTAAACATCATGGAGGGGCTGGATGGCTTGGGATTGTGCTGATTTGTCAGTGATTTTCGTTTTTTTGGGCTGTTGTTGTGGCCTTTTCACCAGGGGTAGTGAGTGTTGCATGGGCCTAGTCTTTATGTGGGGTGTCTTGAATTTAAACATCATGGAGGGCATGGATGGCATGGGATTGTGCTGATTTTTCTGTGTTTTTCGATTTTTTGGGGTGTTCATGGGGACAGGCCATGTGGGTGGGGGCCATTTTGAGTGCTGCTACAGGCCCTGGCCATGTGCTGGGAGGGAGGGGGCCATTTTGAATGCTGGCAGTGTTCTTAGGTCTGCAACCATTTTGCCTAGCTTTCAACCTTTATGCCCAGGGGTACTCAGTGGTGGGTGGACTGAGTCTTTCTGTGGGGTGTCTTGAATTTAAACATCATGGAGGGGCTGGATGGCTTGGGATTGTGCTGATTTGTCAGTGATTTTCGTTTTTTTGGGCTGTTGTTGTGGCCTTTTCACCAGGGGTAGTGAGTGTTGCATGGGCCTAGTCTTTATGTGGGGTGTCTTGAATTTAAACATCATGGAGGGCATGGATGGCATGGGATTGTGCTGATTTTTCTGTGTTTTTCGATTTTTTGGGGTGTTCATGGGGACAGGCCATGTGGGTGGGGGCCATTTTGAGTGCTGCTACAGGCCCTGGCCATGTGCTGGGAGGGAGGGGGCCATTTTGAATGCAGGCAGTGTTCTTAGGTCTGCAACCATTTTGCCTAGCTTATGCCCAGGGGTACTGAGTGGTGCATAGGCCTAGTCTTTCTGTGGGGTGTCTTGAATTTAAACATCATGGAGGGCTTGGGATTGTGCTGATTTTTCTGTGATTTTAGTTTTTTTGGGCTGTTGTTTTGGCCCTTTTCACCAGGGGTAGTGAGTGGTGCATGTGCCTAGTCTTTCTGTGGGGTGTCTTGAATTTAAACATCATGGAGGGCATGGGATTGTGCTGATTTTTCTGTGTTTTTTCGATTTTTTGGGGGTGTATAACTGAACTGATGTTCCTCTGTCTTCCATTGCTTTTAGGTGCACAAGACTCAAGAGAACCACCAGTGCCAGGAATAAGTCCTGCAGCGGTACTGTGCGCAGCATAACGTCACGCGACGTCACATCTGGCCACAGACAACTCTGCAACTCGTGCAACTGCGGCCTGCTGTTCTGACCTGCTCTGAAGAAGATGGCCCCCAAAAAAGTTCCCCGTAGCTCCTCTAGCAAGAAAGTTGCCAGTAAGGAGCAGAAGAAGCAAGTTACCAAGGAGACTGGTGTGCTGCCCGCCACGTTTTTTGGGAGTAAAAAAAAAAGTACGCCTGCAGCAGCAGCTGGATCTGCTGGGGACCAAGCTGGGAGCAGCACCCCCGCTCCATTGGGCTCAGTGCCACCACCACCACCACGCCAACTTAAGTCCAAGCCCTTGAGTGCTGCAGAGGCACTTAGTCTAGTTGTTCAATCACCATCGACCAGTGATGTTGGCTCATCGCATGAAAGTAGCTGCAATGTCCCTGAATCAACACAGGTTGTTGTAACTAATCTGACGAGTGTTGAACAACCACAGCCGCAACAACAACCACATGTGCAAGTACAAGCCCAAGTACATGTGGAAGGAGAGGCAGCGCAAGGAGATGCGCAAGCAGAGGTGCATGGAGGGTCACAAGTGCCCACAATAGTTGTTCCTCCCGAAGTAGGGGCACATCAGGAAATTGACAATCAAGGCGAGGTATCATTTGAGGAAGCCACTCCTCCTGATGATCATTCATTGTCTTCCACACCCCTAGCAAGGAAGAGATCAAGGGTGAGGTCTACATCTTCTTCAAGCCCACCTCCTTCTGATGATATGGATGAAAATTGGGAACCACCACGGCCGTCTGAGAGTGAGGCACACCATGATCTGACAAAGGTACTTAAGCGTAAAAGGAAGGTCGTTGAAAAACTCATAGTTATGGAGTGTGATGAGGCTCAACAAGAAGTGGCGGATACTGCTGCTGATGAAGGCTCTCACGACGACGAACCAGGCATCATAAAGGTCACTGCAGCCCCAGCGGGCATGCAACAAAAAGACATTTTGACCCTAGCCTGAGAAGCTGCTGAGCGTGATGATGTTGTCGACGAGGAGGCAACGGAAGAAACACCACAATCATTGGAGTTAACTAGTACACCAACACCTACCGCTTCCATATTTCTTACTCGCCGGAAGGGACCTCCATCCACCTCGACCTCAATTAGTGGGGGTGAAAGTGCAAAATGTACTGAAGTTCGGTAATCCACATCCTCCACTTCATCTGGCATTAGCAGCAGGACCACCACCACCAGTATTGCCGCCTCCTCCGGCCCCCAAAGACATTTCAAGTCCGCAGTTTGGGACTTCTTTAGTGTTTGCCCAAAAAAGGAAAACCTCGCCATTTGTAGCATTTGTAAGTTTGCAGTTAGTCGTGGTAAGTTTGGTTCCAACTATGGTACCGGAGGCCAGAGAGGTCATCTTGAAAGAAAGCACGCTGTCAAATGGTTTGCGCACCTACAGGCGATTAAGGAAGCCCGAATTGCACGGAAAGAAAACGTTGATGTTTCATCTGATGATGACGAGGAGGAAGAAGATGTGTCAAACACTTCACTTACACCCAGTACCCCTGTCAGCAGCACACCCCATGTGAGCCACACTAAGAGTGTGGGAGAGAGTGAGACACCAATGCGAAAAAGTTCATCAGCGAGCATAACTGGGTCAAAGAAATCATCATCATCATCATCCCGTAAATGCTTGGTCCAGGGCAACATTAAAAAGATGTTGTTTACAGAAGCGCAATATGAACGCAACCACCCATTGACGCGTCTGTATAACACTAAGCTGGCTAAAATGCTAGCTCTGGACCTTCTCCCTTTTTCTTTTGTAGAAGGGGTTGGTTTTCTAGAATTAGTGGCAGCGCTCTGCCCTAAATGGAAGGTTCCTAGCCGGTTCTATTTTGCCAGAGTTGCAGTTCCAGCACTACATGAAGATGTGCTGGAGGTGATTGGGGCAGCTTTGCAGAAGAGTGCTGTTCACACTATACATCTGACAACAGACATGTGGACCAGTGGCGCAGGCGCTGATTACATGTGCATCACTGCACACTGGGTCTATTTTTCAGGGGTTAAAGCAAAGCTAAACGCAGGTGTTGACCCGGACCAAGTTTTTAAAGCTGCTCGGAAACATGCAACACTAGCCATGTTTGGCTTGGAGAAACGTCACACAGCACAAAACATTTTGGATGAGTTTAACACAAAGGTCCTTCACTGGCTGTCCTCAAAAAAACGCCAGGTTGGTTATGTTTCCACGGATAATGGCGCCAATGTAGTTAAGGCCATGAAGCAGGGTCACTATTTCAGAGTGCCGTGTTTGGCGCACTGTATAAACCTGGTTGTTAAAAAATTCTTGAGTGATAAAGACAGCCCAGCGTACGAGGTAGTGGAGACCTGCCGGAAAATGTGCAACCATTTCAGCCATTCTTTTAAGGCCCGGAAGCATCTGAGGAGCCTGCTATATGAACGTCGAATGCCAGTGAAAGCACTCATACAGGAGGTGGCAACACGTTGGAACTCAACCTTCTACATGCTTGAGCATCTGTATGAGCAGTATACGGTACTCGATCACTATTTCTTCACAGTGGGTACAGCTCACAAGGACCTGAGGATGGATGCGGCGCAATGGGAAATAGTTAAAAGCCTGACACACATGCTTCGTCCTTTTGAGGTCTTCACGCGTGCAGTCAGCAAGGAGGACTGTAATTTGGGAAAAGCTATCCCATTGTTGTACATGCTGGAGCACCAACTGAAGGCAGTGTCTTCTGTGTTTCAAAAAAATGAAAAAAACCAAGACCCTTTTGTTTTGGCGGAGAAATTATTAGAGCGCCTACAAGGTGATGAACGTCTTAAAAAGATCCACTCAGAACAGCATTACATTTGCGCTACTATTCTGGATCCACGCTACAAAAAGGCGCTGGCAGGCCGAGCATTCTTTCCTTTTGCTGATGAAGATGTTACAAAGTACACACGTTGGCTAGCCTTGTCAGCCAAGAGGTTTGAAAGAGAACGGCAGCTCATTGAAGAAAAAGGCAGTACCTCAGCATCAGCATCAGCAGGCCATCCCCAGTCAAAACAATCCACTTCTGCACCTGTGGCTGTGGCACAAGTGACCTCTCAGCCGTTAAAGACACCGGCAACCGGATCATCTGCACCAGACACAACAGTAACATTGGATGCTGAAGAGGATTGGCTAACTTGGCTTGGGTATGGTTCTCAAAAGGTCACAGCAAAAGCTAAGCTAAGTGGAGGAACCTTGAGTCGATGGTGGAGGACTATCTGAATGACTCAACAGAGGTCTATGTTGATGCTGACCCATTGGCGTATTGGCATGGGAAAAAAGAATTGTGGCCACAGCTCTCCAACCTGGCTTTAAACTACTTGTCTTGCCCACTCGCAAGCGTGTCTTCTGAACGTGTTTTCAGTGCTGCTGGTGGCATTGTAACTCCCAAACGGAGCCGCCTCTCGCCCAAAAATGTGGAGAGGTTAACAATGATCAAGATGAATCAGCACCTCATACCACCAGATTACAGAGTACGAGAAAGCACGCCGGATGAAGACGAGGTGGACAGCAACATAGATGAGGGAATTTCTTCTCTGTTAGGTGACACTGAGCTCACCCTGCCTGAATTCGCAGAGTATGATGAGGAAGCCTTGTTCTTATTCATGGACCCTGACACCGATCCCTGAAAATGAGACAATGAATCAATAACTTTCTTTTTCGTCCTTATTCACTTTTATTCCTGTGTGTCTGTCTTTCTTTGTTGTGCACAGTTAATATAATTCAAACTTTAATTACCTAATCACAAAAACAAGCCCATCAGCAGAACTGTCTTCACTTGTTTGCTTATTGATTTGAAGGTGCCGCAGTCTGCATTCCTCAGGTTCACAAGTTCAGAAGAACATGCTCCTCTATCCTCCTCCTCCAGACTCCTATTTCCATGGATTACGCCCAATGAAGAAAGACTCAGCACTTGTGGGGGTGTTCTACTTCTTTGCGGGTGAGTTGACGGCTCTGGGGCCATTGCTGGGAAGCTCTAATACCGGATAAAAGTGGTTTGGATCAAATCGGAGGCAGAAATTTGTTGTGTGTTTTTGCTGACTTGCTTGCCTTTGAGGTGCTCTTGGGGGGGTTCCGGGTGTTTGTGGGTGAGTTTTGGGGTCTGGGAGCACTGCTGGGACAGTCTAATCTTGATTGCATTTGCTTTTCAGGAAATCCTGTGGTGGAAAACGGGAGTTATGGCCTAGCTGCACAGCGCGTTTGGACCGAAGGCCGAGAAATATTGTAAGTATGAGATTTTCCTTTTTGGCTTTTTGGGGGTGTTGTGCTTTTTGGCGGGTGGGTTGGCGGGTCTTGGGGCATTCCTGGGTAGGTCTAATACCGGATAGAAGTGGTTGGGACAAAATCCATGCAGATTTTTTTTGTTGCTATTTCTGACATTTTGCTCAATGTAGCGTTTTCGGGGGCCTGTTTGGGGGGCTTCCTGGTGTTTGTGGGTGGGTTTCGGGGTCTGGAAGCACTGCTGGCTATGGATACTTAGTTTGCAAGAGGTTTGAAGCAAATCCATGGTGGCAGAGTTGAGTTAGGGCCTAGCTGCTGAGCGCGTGAGGAGTGATTTGGGAAATTGGCCAAAAAAATGACTAAGTCCCCATTTTTGTACTTTTGCTTTTTGGCTGTTTGGGGGTCTTCTACTCGTTTTCTCCTGGGTTGACGGCTCTGGGGCCATTGCTGGGAAGCTCTAATACCGGATAAAAGTGGTTTGGACCAAATCGGAGGCGGACATTTTTTGTGTGTTTTTGCTGACTTGCTTGCCTTTGAGGTGCTCTTTGGGGGGGTTCCGGGTGTTTGTGGGTGAGTTTTGGGGTCTGGGAGCACTGCTGGGACAGTCTAATCTTGATTGCATTCGCTTTTCAGGAAATCCTGTGGTGGAAAACGGGAGTTATGGCCTAGCTGCACAGCGCGTTTGGACCGAAGGCCGAGAAATATTGTAAGTATGAGATTTTCCTTTTTGGCTGTTTGGGGGTGTTGTGCTTTTTGGCGGGTGGGTTGGCGGGTCTTGGGGCATTCCTGGGTAGGTCTAATACCGGATAGAAGTGGTTGGGACAAATTCCACGCAGATTTTTTGTTGTTGCTATTTCTGACATTTTGCTCAATGTAGCGTTTTCGGTGGCCTGTTTGGGGGGCTTCCTGGTGTTTGTGGGTGGGTTTCGGGGTCTGGCAGCACTGCTGGCTATGGATACTTTAGTTTGCAAGAGGTTTGAAGCAAATCCATGGTGGCAGAGGTGAGTTAGGGCCTAGCTGCTTCGCGCGCGAGGAGTGATTTGGGAAATTGGCCAAATAAATGACTACGTCCCCATTTTTGTACTTTTGCTTTTTGGCTGCTTGGGGGTCTTCTACTCGTTTTCTCCTGGGTTGACGGCTCTGGGGCCATTGCTGGGAAGCTCTAATACCGGATAAAAGTGGTTTGGACCAAATCGGAGGCGGACATTTTTTGTGTGTTTTTGCTGACTTGCTTGCCTTTGAGGTGCTATTTGGGGGGGTTCCGGGTGTTTGTGGGTGAGTTTTGGGGTCTGGGAGCACTGCTGGGACAGTCTAATCTTGATTGCATTTGCTTTTCAGGAAATCCTGTGGTGGAAAACGGGAGTTATGGCCTAGCTGCACAGCGCGTTTGGACCGAAGGCCGAGAAATATTGTAAGTATGAGATTTTCCTTTTTGGCTGTTTGGGGGGGTTGTGCTTTTTGGCGGGTGGGTTGGCGGGTCTTGGGGCATTCCTGGGAAGGTCTAATACCGGATAGAAGTGGTTGGGACAAAATCCATAAGGAAAAGCCTTTTGGCACTTTTTGTAACTTAGGGTTTGTTAGGGTTAGCCCTAGCAGCAGGATTGCATGTGTTTCGGGGTGTTCTAGATTTTTGCAACTGAGTTCTGGGAACTTAGAGCACTCGTGAGAATGTGTAATTTTGATTGCAAGTCATTTGAAGAAAATCCATGGTGGGAAAGAGGGATTTGGCGTAGTTAAAGAAAGCCTCTGCCACTATTCTTAACTTAGGGCTCGTTAGGGTTAGCACTTAGCAGTATTTCTATTGCATGTGTTTGGGTGGGGGGGTTTTGGAGTCTTGGAGCGATGCTGGCTATGGATACTTTTGCTTGCTTGCAAGTGGTTTGAATACAATCCACTGTGGGTAAGGGGGTATGTGTGCCTACTTTTACTTTCGAAGTACGTTTTGTCACCAGTTTTCTGCTAGGCCTCGTTTTTTGAGATCTGATTGGGGGTCTTCTACATTTTTGAGACTGGCTTTAGTAAGGGTCTGGGTGGGATCACTGCTGGGAAGGTCTAATTTTGTTCTAAAACACAGTTTACAGTACACCTAGCTTGAGGGGAAAGATCCGCTAAATTAATTTGCCCATACTTATTTATCCTTCAAAAGGTGACTCAGACAAGGTACGCACTTTCAAAAATATTGTACTGTCTATTAGGAAAATCAAAGTGTGACTTTTCGCACTACACAGCGTACATACCTTATATTTATTTATCAGTGCTGTTTTTCGTTCAATAATTACAGGCCGGGTTTCAGTCTGTGCAATGGGGAAAAAAGGATGGAGTCAGGCTTCACATTAGCGAGCCGCAATTCAGCATCCGCCAGGCAGGCAGTGGACAGAGTGTCTTCTGGTCACCAACATTGATGGACGAAGCGTCAGCTGGAATGGAGGAGTGCCGCTAATAAGAGGAATTGTTTGCTGCATGCAACTTACTTACCAAATTCAACAGGAGGACAACTACAACAACATACAGACAGATACAGTATCCATTCTTTTCTTCTATGAGTGTGACTGCATTTCTTGGATCTCTCTCTGCTTCTAAATTGATCCCTACAGCCATTCTATAGGTTTTACTTCGGCTATTTTTTAAACCTAATTTAATGTAGCCCTGTACTGTCGCATTCTGTCATTCACGGTTGTCGAAAGTACTACTAACTTTTCAGTAACAATGCATTCAGTAGTGCATGCACTTCCTTTATGTCACGTAAAAGATTTATGGTTAGCTTTGTACCCAAAAATTTCTTTATGTTCGATTATTGTTTGTCCATGCTGTGCTTTTTTTTTTCTCTCAACAAAACCTACCCAAAAAGAAACCCCCATTCCCATCCATTTTACAAACCCTAACCCTCTTCCCCCGGGCTGTGTGGTTTTGCTTGATGTGTGACTAAATGACATCAATAATTCCACACACTTGCTGGGGAGGATAAGGTCATAGCAACAGGCTGGTGAAGGAATCCGAGGATATATTCTAGACTTACTCAGCTTCAGTACTATTTCTTTTAGTAGTAGCCAATGTCAAAGAAATCCTACACAAGTACAAGTTATACTATCAATACTTTACCATTTGTTAGGCTACATTGTGGCACTGTTCTAGTCTAGTGTACTGTCACCTGCTATATTCTCTATCGTACCGTTGTAATGTTACAGTAAGGACAAACCAGGTTTCATTTTCTTTTTTTCCATAGCCATGCAACTGCCACTGTGTCACACCACTAGTACCACCGCAATGAGGAGGAAATTTCATCCGCCCTGGATTGCCAACCTTAATCGCCATTTCCCGTGGAGCCAGCCCTGGGCCTAGCCCTACTTTCAAACACAAATTACAGGTAAGATAAGCGTTTGGTTGGAGGTAGTATAATGGAGTATTAGGAGAGACGAGAGATTGACGGTAGTACTACTAAAGTCCTAGGACTATTCAGGAAAACAAACTTACTGTTAAACCCCCACCCACCAGACTCAAAAGCAGTAAAAAACAGGTATGGTCAGATAAAGTTTCAAAAAGTATATTTTTATAGCCCTAACAAAATAATCTCCCGCAAGACCCTCCCTAACCCCAACGATTGTCCTTCAAAAGTCCCCAAAAAACCCAACTCCCAATTCCCATCCCCCAAAAGTCTCTAAAAAAGGGGCAAGGGACACTACGGCAGGGTGCTGTTGACTTTAGCGGCCAGGGCATCATGCTCCTTGCGGAGGGTGGCATGGTCGAAGCGGAGGCCCTCCACCAAGTTCTTATAGCTTAGGACCTCCTGCTCCAGGTAGGACACTCTGAGGCATAAGCGGCGCCGGCGTGCCTTGCAAATCCTGTGGGGGGCCGCTGCTGTCTTTGCTGCTCGGCGGTGGCGTTTGGCTTTGGTAGCCCGGCTCCGTACCGCTGGAGCAATGCGCTGGCTGGCAGCCCGTGGGGGCACGGAGGAGGATGCAGCTGTCCCAGTGGATGTTGTTGTAGTACCAGACTGCGTCTCCTCCTCCTCCAGGGCCACCAGCCGCCGATATTCAGCGACAATGGCATCCAGCCTCCGTTGCCGGGCCATTCGAGCCAGCTCCCTCCTCCTTGATGGTCTGTTGGATTTGGAAGGAGCAACTATATGAAGAAAGAAAGACATAGTCTGTAACCAATGCTCCTTAGGTTTAACACAAAATGATTGAGCAGAAAGTTGTGTCACAGTACAAGCAGCAAATTGAAAGCACAGTACATAACTATTGAGGACAGTATCTATGTAACCTCCGACTTCTTCATCCTTGCTCTAACATTAGTGGGAGTTTAAGGAACAAATTCTACGAGCACTATGGACTTCCATTACAGTCGACTATGACAGTACACCAGTCTTATTCTTCTTCTTCTCTCTTGTTTAGGAAAATTGGTACGTTATCTTATGCAAGCCGGCATAATGCCAGCGCAGTGAACTTGCACCCGAGAAAAACAGACGCACACCATGATGAGTGAGACAGACTTGAGTTACTGTATCGGTCCAGTACATGCAGGTGGTGAAGCTCTTACTTTTCTATTACGGGTGGCACTGAGAATACTCTGTTAAAAGGGCTACTGCTTAATTAATTTAGCTTTCACCCTATAGTGCAAATGAGTATTAGAAAAGGAAAATGAAGAAGCTAAATAATCTGATTATCTATCACTTCACATGGGATGTATTTGATGACATATGGGATGACTTTAGGTGCTTAGCTTATTATTGAGTGAACAGTGATACACCCACACATGAATGACGTACTACTACTAAACTAAAGTTATTAAGAGAGTTAGGGAGTGTCCACCGTAATAACCGGATATATGCTGTGCTTGCAGTTGCAATACAAACTACTGCTACTATTCATGGTAGTATTTGGACAAAATTACAACTTCTTTTCCTTGCCTTTCCTACACTGGAACGGACGTGCGGGTGCGGTGTTACATGCTCTTCAAAGTAACACTTTGTTCATCCAGTGACCGTCTACTCTCTCTAGATACACATATGCTATCTAAGAGTCAGATAGTACCATGATCCAGGCATCCATCCATTCAAAGTATATGCACACATACAGTTTCTGTTTCACCCACCCAGGCTGTTCTCCTTCCACCCATCCTTGCTTCATCATTCACCCAGCCATGCACCATACCATATTCTTTCCTTCCCAGCCACCTCGGGGACCAAGCAAACACATAACATTCTTCTTTGCCAGTCATCATTACATTTCTCGTCCTTCCACACTTACTTACACCCTTCTTTTGCTTTTCGTTCATCCCATCCATCAAGTTCATCTCAGATCTGATTGGGATTCTTCTCGCCAAAAACTTCACAGCTAAGTCGAAGTACATTTAGAGGAGGCTACTACCTGGTTGATTTATAATACACCCATGCAGAAAGCACACTCTGCAGTCTTCAATCTCAATAAGTAAGGAATATATAGCTTACCTCTACCCGCCACCACCGTGTTATCCCTCACAGAACTGTCCGGCACTTCCACCGCCTCCTCCCCAGAGTTGTCCTCGTCCAATGCCACCACCACCTCCGCGCTGGCCCCGCCTCCAGATGTTCCACCTACAAAGTACATTTAATAATGTTAGAATACACCACTCATTACTATATAATATTTGGTCTAGGAGGAAGAAAGAAATGTGAAAAAAACAGAATACAATTTAATAATTTGTGACTGTCTACTCTAAAGTAAAAATGTCCCTTTTTCCAGGGAAGGCTGTTGTCTTGCTGCACTTTTTGGCACAACTGATGAATGCTTGTTTTTTATTTTTAACACGCACCACTTTTTCTCCTAACAGACAGAAGCTTGACTTCTAAGAACACGAGCAGGATCAAGTTCAAACCAGGTGAGAGCTCGGCTCGACCACAAGAAATGTGTCCAATTAATCGTCAGCACTAAGCACTTTTCCATTTTCAGTTAAACGTTTACTTTTATGACAAACTTGATTTTAATAAATGTGTTTACTTTTAATAAAGCTTTTAAACTTAAATAGACTCTGTGGTTTTTGGTCCTCCAGACTAGAGTGGATGAGCTAAAGGTTTTGGAATTTTTGCAAGCATGAGTCCGTGCCTCTGACATCATTGGGGATCAATCATCGGTGACTTTGGGAGCTAAATGACTCTGCCACACTATCTAGTCAGTAAGGAGATTGGGGGTTCAACTACAAAGTCTGTTATCACTGAGGTATGTGGAAAGTCTAACAGCACCTATTATAATTGATAAGCTAAGCAATGCATTATTTAGTGTCCATAGTTCTGTTTGTGCAGATTTGTCCCTGCAACAGTAGAAGAATGGATTGTCCTCCTATCCAAACCAAAAGTAAAGTAGTATCTTATTCTTTTTTGGTGGTCATTCACCTTTTTATTGTTGGCAATTGTCAAAGCATAAACATTTAGAAGACTTGAAAAGACATTATGGACAATCCCAGAGGACTGCACTCAGTGCATAGAGCTATTGCTGACTAGAATGGGAGTCCAATGGAATTGCCAAATTTGCAATCTTAGTTAGCTACACAGACAGACTAATAAGAATAATCTAGTAATACCACACGGAGTCATAGTCGAGGCAGGATAAGAATTTAGATCCAGTCTACAAGAAGATCAAAGACGATTTAGAAAAAATCGAATGAGGAACGCTCGGAAAAATAAGTACTCTATATTAAAATTAAAACTTACTGGGGCCAGCAAAGGAGCCCTCGCCTGCCCGATCCTGGCCTGCATCCTGAACAGCACCCCACTCCTCCTCCTGTGTCCTCCTCTTGCCCCTGGGGGGAGCTGATGTACAACATGAAAGAAAGAAAAACAGAAAACATGGATGATATTTGTCAACCAAATCAAACATTTCAAAAGAACTAACAAAATATTTTGGCGAAATAGCAAATAGACAACTATTCCACGGGATATATTATTGACCAATCTCATGTGGTCTACTACGTTGTTAGTATTGCTTGATTGGCGGACCGTCGAATTGGAAACTTCTTATGTAATTAACTAAACAAAGTACTAAAAAGGTTTGCCTAGGATTGGCAGGCAGCAGTCCGCAGCACGCGAATTGACAGACAAAGTCCATCGTGATTGCAGATCAGCGACAACACTAAAGTTTCCTACTACATTAACCAGTCATTAAAATACTCAAACTATCAATCCACCACCACTATTTCTTCTTATCGCCATGTGTACAAAGAAAGGACTGGACTTGAGTCTGTAGGGGCTGATTTAGAAGCCCCTTGCGGCTCTTTTGCTCCATTGTTGCGTGACTTTTGTGACGCAGCGGCAGAACAAAAGAGGCGCAATGGTGCGGCGTAAATTAACAACGTGACGCATATGGGAGATGCATCACGTTGTAAAGCCCTGCGCCATCAGGGGGCGTTCCGGCGCAAGGGAGGGCGTTCCTGCGCAGGAACGCATCCTACAAGTGGCTGAGGGAAATCTACAAGATTTCAATCACTCACTTTAACGACAATGAGGCGTGACTCAAACCCTGTGCCTGCTTGAAGCAGACGTATGGCTTGACGCAGCATTGGGGAGATAGGGCACCCCAGAGCATTGATGGAGCTGCGCCATCGTTGCGACGCAACTCCAGCAATGCGCCGCCTTTACGACACAGATGCGTAACGCTTTGGTGACGTTTTGGGCCCATGGTGCGCCGCATTGTAAATACGGCGCACCATGGGTGGTGGTGGCGTGGCGCATAATTACTGGCGCATCCCTGCTACTTTGCACGGATGCGCCGGTAATTAAAAATCTGAACCTTAGTCTCTAGCATTACGCAGTTCTTTAAACTACACTCATGCATAATTTCACAGGCCAATGAAATGAACACAAAATCGAAAACAAATAAGCATAGTAGCAACACTACTGAGAAGGAGAGCAGTGCACCTGAAATGCACAGAAGATTTTGAAATATAATTTACCTACAATGTAATGAGCAGCATTATTGCTCTTGGTAAAAAACAAAAATTTGCAATATATTAACACACAGAGCAGGAGAAAACAGAGTAGTAAAGAAATAGCTACTACTACTCACCGAGCCCGGGGATCTCAAGGACAAGCAGGTCGAGCAGATCGCGTTCACAGTCCAGGACATCCGTCCAGCGGTGGGTGGCCTGGTGTTAGGTGCGCCGGACCCGAGAGTGGTGGTACATGACCCGGCACACCTTCTCCCACCTCTTCCGGCGCTCCCGGATCCCGTAACCGCTACCGATCTTGCCGCCTGCCATGATGGTCCTGGGGAGGCGGCGCTGAACATAAAAAATGAGTGCGCCCACCTCCTCCAGGCTAAAGATCTCCCGGGGTACGACCTGCTCCCCCCTCAAACGCCCGCACGGGAGCCGGGCACGGGGTGTGGGACCCTTCCCCTTCTCGGGATGCTTCCCGGCTCCCTTCATCATGGTCTGGGCAGAAAGGAAGCTAAATAATAAAGAAAATAGAATAGGGAAGAGAAGAAAAGTAAAGAGTTGAAAAAAGTAGTTTAAAATTAACCAAAAGTAGCAGAAAACACAAAAATATAGAGCAAGAAAAATAGAGAGATAGATAATAAGTAAAATAGATCAAAAAAAACTTCAAACAAGCAAAGGATGGCAGAGATACAGAGACGATACCAAAAGCATGCCCAGACCCATAGCAATGAATGAGAAACAAGATGGCCGCGCCCGTTCACGACCGCGCGGGTAAGTTCGCACAAGATTTTCCCCGCGAACACTCGCGAAATTGTACTGGCGAGCCGCACACTTTGCGAGATTACACTTCGCGCCCGGAAACGGAAATACGTCATGCAAACAAGATGGCCGCGCCCTTGAACGACCGCGAGGGTAACTTCGCGCCTTGCGCTACAAGCGGCTTGCGAAAACGCACAAAACCTTGCGAACTAACATGCCGCAAAAAAACAAATCGCATATTCGCATGAATTCGCGGCTTCCGTATCCGATCTCGCGCGTGTTCGCGCCCCGCGAATCCCGCAAAATTGCAGAAAAACAAGTTTTGCAAAACTGAAAGCACTCGGCAGGTGCTAGAGTTCAAACTCATCATTAGTAACCATTCCCTGTAGTGCTTCCTGACTGGGGCCCCTCCAGAGTTCAGTTGCTAGTTGCAACAATTGTATGACCCTGCTCTGACCCTCACAGCAGGCTCATAGAATAGCTACACGTAGGCCACAAAGGTCCTGGAAAAAAAAATTGCACTGCAATAGAAAGCAAATTACTGATAAGGAAGCAGGTGCCAGACCTTGAATTTTAAAACAGTGACACATTAATAAACTTAAATTAATTCATGTCAGTTGAAGCAGGGCAGGTGTGCTTGCTTTTCCCCCCCATAATCTACAGTGATTATGAGCCAGAGGGTGGCATTGATGTAACAGAGGGTGGCATGGGTGAAACAGAGGGTGGCAGTGGTGAAACAGAGGGTGCTGGGAACCTGTGATGATGAACCAGACGTAGAAACAACATAGTCGCGACCGTTGCGAGCCGACAAGTAAGTTTGCGATTGCGAACTGGTACCAAACCCTCGCGAACTGGCAGAAACCCTTGCGAACACAAGAAAAATAAATTCGCGAGAATTCGCGGATTGCGAGTTCGCAAATTCGCAAAATTCGCGAACGCCAGATTCGCAAAATTCGCCCATGCTTAATGAGAAGTCGATTGGAAACATGTACTGTGACTAATTTAATAATAAACAATTATGGTTTGAAACGACTACTCCCTGTTATTCTTGTGGAACCAAATTGATTTTACTGTACCTTGGAGGTATTAATTTGTGATTGCTCCCAAATTTTACACCCCATAAAAAAAGCAATGATCCAGTCGACCAGTAGCATAACTGAGATTTACAGATGCACCTGAGGTCTATTAGGTGCAGACAAATGCACTCCATCTGATGGTAGCAAATACATGATATTTTGTTCTAAGGTGTAGGGACCTTGAATTTAACCCCAGAAAAAGTTCGAATTAGCCCCAGCCCAATCTAAGTTACTGAAGTCCATGGTCTGGTTCGGAGTAGCGGCAGTGGTTTGGCATCCTGAGCAGTAGCGATATCCTAGGCGTGAGTATAAGCAGGATTATACAACACTGATTTGGGTTGTCAAGCTTTACTGTATTTGTGACGACTTTGTGTGTTTCACAGATGTCTGCCATTTTGTGTCCAAGGGGAATACATGCTGGGATTTAGTATTTATGTCCTTCTTTGTATGTGTAAGTTGTGTATATAAAAGGTCAACATGCATGTTGCTAAGAGCTGAATCTGAGTATCGGATTTGTCGTACTCTGAGATTCTGGAATAGATATTGAGTATATAGTGGCTAAACTTGTCTGTTAAAGTTGTGGTGTTGGATCATGTGGTGCCATCAGGAACACCAAGATAGGGAACTTTTGTGTGAGTGTGCTAACTAAGATTTGTTTTTGGTTAGTCCCTGTGCACAAAGGAGGAACTGCACTAGTCAGGGTGATTTCTTACTAGTTGAGATTACATTTGTATGTGTGATAACTTTAGAAAGAGTTATTTCCTGATGTATTCCCCTTGATTGAGTGATTACTTTAAAGTATTCAGTGGAACTAATGTATTCAGTGGAACAAACAAGAGATATTTGTTTTAATTTTTTTTTAAAAGTCCTTGCACTACGCTAATTGTGCAGGAGCTTGAGCCACTGCAAGGTTTTCCAAGATACATCATTGAGCGTCCCACTGGGATTGTGCCATGATGATGTTGGTTATCCTGTCATTGAGTGCTGTGTTGTGAAAAGCTAGTGAATTTGTGTCTCGCTGAGATTGGACACTAGGATTACTGCATATTTCATTGTGATTTGCTGAACCTGCCATTTGTTTAAATTGAAGTCATTGCTTTTGAGACACATAAATCACAGCAAAGATCAAATCCTTTAAGTATTGAGAGATTCACTTAGGGATGATGTAAGAGTAGCTGTCTGGGAGGGCGAGAAGGTATTTCCAGAGAGTATGCTATGCTACTACATGGTCACAAATGTTGGACTTTAAACATGTATTTGGCTTAAACCATGGAACAGGGTCTCTGACAAAGAAGAGTCACTGTAATTGTCCCCACACAGTACCTTTAATTTGAGGGTTATTGAAAATTCGAGAAGAGTGTTGTATGATAGGAAGACGTCACCTACACCAGCTCAATATAAGGCTTTGAATGCATGGAAAAGAGCTACACATGCTAAGGATAAGGAGAAATATCAGGCTAGGACAATGAATAGGGTGCGTAACATAATAGATGCAAGTTATGTATGCATGTATGTATGCATGTATTTTACACTTATAAAGCGCGCTGTAACCCTACAGGCATCCTGGCGCTGAGACACAGCAAAAAGAAGGTAAAAAGCAAGCTGCAGAGACTAAACCTGCCGGCTGGTTACACTCTGGGGAAGAGCCAAGTCTTAACTTTCTTTCGGAACAACAGCAGATCCTGTATTTGCCTCAATTCCGGGGGGAGACTATTCCATAAGCGAGCAGCTGCTACGCCGAACGCTCGTCCCCCCATTGTAGATCTCTTGATCCTCTGGATGATTGCCAAATTAGCTGCCGAAGACTGCAGGCTATGCGCTAGTACGTACCATCCAAACCTAGCCGGAAGCGATTTGGGTCCAAGTCTGTGAAGCGCTTTAAAGCAATACACAAGGACTTGAACAATATTCTTTGTCTTACCGGGAGTCAATGCAGCTCAGTTAAAGCCTGAGATGTAGATAACTCATGCGTTCTCATTAAGACAAGCTTTGCTGCTGCCGCATGGATACTCTAGAGCCGCAAGATCAAATATCTTGAGGACTCCAGTAGCAAAACAATACAGTAATGCAGGCGGCTGAGGATAACACTCCTAACCACTGTCCCTCTAACCGGAGAAGGCAAAAGTGGTAGCACCTTACGGAGTCCTCTGATGAGCATATAACAGTACCTGACTAGTTTGTTTACATGTGATTCCAGGTTAAGCTTCTCATTGAAGCTGACCCCCCGACATGGGCGTCCGCAGAAAATTTTCCAGGGGGGGGCAAAATGTTAACGTCATCACCATCCTCCGACATGGTGTGTGCCAGGTGGGGCACAAGAAACACTGGGCGCAGGAGGAGCCATGGGGGTCAGGAAGCAGGCCACATATGATCTCATACACCATAGGGTTGTTGTGCCACAGCCATCTCTTTCTTTTGTGGCACCCCAAAATCCATACCTGCCCCGGTCCCTATAATTACCCCCTAGCACCCCAAAACCCATACCCACCCTGAACCCTAAAATTACCCGACACCCCCAAAACTCATACCCTCCCTGAACCCTAAAATTACGCCCCTAGAACCCCAAAACCCATACCCACCCTGAACCCTAAAATTACCCCTGCCCCCCCAAAACTCATACTCGCCCTGAACCCTAAAATTACCCCCCTGGCACCCATAACCCATACCCACCCCCACCCTGACCCCTAAAATTGTTCCCCTGGCACCCCAAAGCCCATACCCGCCCTGAACCCTAAAATTACCCCCTTGGCACCCCATAACCCATTCCCGCCCTGACCCCTAAAATTGTCCCCCTGGCACCCCAAAACCCATACCCGCCCTGAACCCTAAAATTTCTCCCCTTGCACCCCAAAACCCGTACACACCCTGAACCTTAAAATTACCCCCCTGCTACCCCAGAACCCATACCCACCCTGAACCCTAAAATTATCCCCCTGGCACCCCAAAAGCTGAACACTACATTCTGATTGAGTATTGCGCCGTCTCCCTGCTCAGGGAGGATCTGCTGGTCTGGATCGGCTCGCCCTGGTCTGGTTCTGCTCGCCCTTCTCTGGATCTGTTTTACCTGCCCTGTCCCTCTTCCGGACCCACCAAGCCTGCCTCCGTGCACACTGCCTGGACCTACTCTGTCTGGTCTGGTTCTTTCTCCTTTGGATCTGCTGTCTTCACTGGTGGAGTTGGGACACAGGTCTCACTTCTCTGAAGCTGCTCTCCCTCACCCAGACCCCCCACTCCCCCTCCACTTGCTCTCTCATCTTCCTTCCTCCCTACTTCTCGGTCTCTCTTCCCCACTGCTTCGCTCTGTCTTTCTCTCCCCCCTCTTCGTTCACTCTCACCCCCACCGTATCCGTCTCCCCTACCCCACCAAGTCTTCCTCTGTCTCCCCTCTCTCTACTGCCTGATCATGTAGGTGATAGGGAGCTTGGGTCCCTCTCTGAAAATGCGAGCTGAAGGTGACGTTAAGTGTGAAAGCACCAAGGTGTGAACTTAGAGAAGAGGCGGGGAAGGAGTGGGCGGCATGTAGCGGGTCAAAGGGGGCACTGGCTCTCAGAGAGGTGATAAGGGATGGGGAGAAGCCTGAGGACAACAACAACACCAGAGCAAGAGGCAGACGCTCCGCGGGGAGCCTGGTGTAACCTGAAGAAACGTACACTACTTAGCAATACAAAGCAGCCGAAGGGCACCTTTCACTAGATCCAAGAACCTGACCCATCGCGGACAAACAGCAGCCACAGGAGAAACCAGCTGTGTCATGAAAAAACAAAGGACAGAGTGACAGACGACTGCCGCCGAAACCTGGAAGTACAACTTACACCTTTACACCTTTAACAAAAGGTAATTACTGATGCAAGCACCACATGCCAGAACACTATAAATATATAAATCTCCCATCTTTACTTCGGGAACTAGACCAGTACCTGTGCTATCCTGGAAATCTTCCTGTCCTGAGGTATGGGGTGTTGGTTTAATTTGGGGTGCCCCCTGCCTAGAAGGTCTATGTATGCGAAGGATCTCGGGAAAAGGGTCCTCAATTATACAAATCTCAAAACCACTACATTTAGACCCTACATTCTTCTAAGCACCTACTGGCTATTTAGTTGGCTGCCTGTGTCAAATGTATGCAAAAATAAAAACACGTGTTATGGCCATTTGCAACGCTTTACTGTGATTAAGAACAACTGTGAACAGATGGCCAGAAAAATAGATTCAACCCAAAGTTGAAAAAGGATGGAAGGATGGCCTTTTTTGTCTCATTACAAAGTACCTAATTATGGATTCTCGACCTTTTTTACTGTATTTTTGGTAATTAGGGAAGGGGATGATACATGAAAATGAAACGGATGTTTCTACAACCTTTTTTACTCTATACCTCACAAATTACATTTACCTCTTGTACTGGTGTTCCTTAACTTGGTTACCTTTATCAAGCTCAAGCAGTCTTGGAGCACGTGTTGCAATTCTAAAATTAGGTCGGAATGTAAGTTCGAACTGCTTGGTCAATGCTGCCCCTCTAACCCCTTGTTTCTGACGTCATCAGATAGTCACTTAGTGCAGGTGAGGAATGCAGACATCTTTTTGGCAGGATGCTACGGAAATATCTTCCCCAGTGTACTGGAGCACCTGCTACGCTGAGTTTGTGTTATGTTTTCATACTCATTTCTGTGTCATTGCATGACTCCCCGAGTTTTACTGTTTTCTCTCTCTGACCGTCTCATTTTGATGACAGCGCGGGCTCAGACTCTAGTGCACAGGTTGGGAGACCCTTAAGTGTGTATGAGGCACTGCCCTAGTTTTGTGGCCCGCCAGTGGTGAGAGGTAGCTCGAAAAGTGGCTCTGCCATCGGCAGCCAGGTGCTTTCCTCACTTTGTCTGTCTACGGTCCTCACAGAGGTCTGAACTCCCTGAGGCCACATTCACCACACAAGCGCAGCCACAGCATCTTAGTGTAGAGCACACGGGTAAGGCAGGCCCAGCCTTACTCCACGAATCACACTCTACGCTGTGAGTAGAATATGAGGCACTCAGCAGGGATACCCTAACAGCAGGGTCACTGTAATTATGAGGCAGGGAGGGTCACATAAAGCGGAAGGGTTGAGTGAATTATGTGTCAAGAAAAAGCAAATTATGTGGCACATTTTGTGACAATATAACTTTTTTTTGTCAATTTTAAAATTGTTAACACTGTTTGGGCATTAGTTGCACCTCATTAGTACCAGATAAACACCCAACTATAGCATCAAACTACAGAAAGTTGGTCAGTCAACCTTTGCAAAGGACTTTCAACTGCCCGGCAACATGTGTTGCTGCATTTATACTAACTTTTGAACCGTTAGAGCTAGAAACAATTTTTTTCTTAAACTCTGCAGATAATACGGCATATGTCGGATTATGCAACAAATGCAACAAATATACAATTTAGGGGAAAATCACTGCACAATTGCATAATTCCAGTGCCCTGCCTATCAGTCACATGGATGTAAACTTTCCGCTGTTTGGCTATCTATACCATTGGGCGGAAGAAAATTGTTTTTAAAGAATACATCCCTGAGTTGCATGAGAAATCTGTAATGTTGCGGCAATGCGGGCAAGTGCCCAGAACGAGTTGCTCTAACCCTCAATGAGTAATACTCGGAAGGGCTGTATGATAATTTCAACTCATGGATACATCTTACATATGCCTGTTCGTTGCGCCTCCTCCCTGCTCTGGACTACAGTGGTGACTACACATGGACTCAGCCCCTCTCCTCTTAGCATTCACGCTTCCTAACCCATCTGGATATCCCCCTCTGTACTGACATATGTCGAACACTTCATTTCCATTTGTTTTCAGTTTGTGTTATCTTTCTTGATAAATGCAACTTATTAAATCAAAAATCATCCATTGATGTCCACCATTTTATGTCAGAGCGGTGCCTATGT
This sequence comes from Lissotriton vulgaris, assembly GCF_964263255.1. Taxonomy (NCBI): domain Eukaryota; kingdom Metazoa; phylum Chordata; class Amphibia; order Caudata; family Salamandridae; genus Lissotriton; species Lissotriton vulgaris. The sequence continues at coordinate 1,320,701,674 of NC_141695.1, read as the reverse complement.
TAAAATATACTCTTTTATTCAAATGTGACTATTCTTTCTGCTTAGTAATGTACTTAACAGCAACTAATCTAGGCAGTCCATCACTATAATCCAATAATTATTTGAAAAGACTTTGCCTCAATCTTGTTATTGTGTCAGAGTGCGATATAAAGTCCGAGGTCTCCTGGCGCTTCTGACTAAATTATAAGATGGAGGGGGGGGGGGGGCAGAGGGTACTCAAAAGGTTCTAAAAAAGAGCAGAGTCTCCAAGCGTTGTCTAGATGTGACGTGCGATGAGATGCGCAGGAGTTCACCTAGAAGAGAGTGCCAAAGGGACTGTGCAGGAAAATGAAGCCCGCGTCTTATCCTACTGAGCCCTGGGATGCAGAAGAGCTTCAGACTAGAACAGAAAGTGCGAGCTGGATAGGTACAGTGGCTGGAGCATCATGTGCAATGCATAGTGGCATGGATGTCCGCAGGGGGCAGGGCCGGCTTTAGCGCTGGTGGCACCCAGTGCGTGTAGCGAATTCCTGGCGCTGCAAGAAAAATCGTCACTGTTATGCAGTGAAAAACGCAATAGTGGGGAAAAAGTGCACTAAACTACATGTCCCAGCATCCCTAGGCTTGACACTGGCGAAGAATGAAGGCGGTGCACACTTAAGGGCCGCCCAGAGAACAGGAGAGTGCTTGTCAATTTTTCCTCAAGGGTTTGGAATGGCGGATGGTGCTCCCCGCCGGAGTTCAGCTTGAAGAAAGAATAAAAGCCATGTTCCAGTGATTGTCATCTTGCTGAACTGTGTTTCCTGGAGGACTGCGTTAGAACTTGACTATTGCCAGGTATTCGAGTCGGAGGAAGCTTCATGAGGAAGCAATCATTTTTGAATCAGTCTTTGCAATTGAAAACTGTCTCGAGCAGCCGCTGTGCTTTTAAAGGGCATGCGAGAAAATAGTGAAAGTGTTTATCAGAGGTGCATCTGAATCAAAGACGCCCTCTGTTGTAACGCTTTCCTTAGTGGCAAAAATAGATACAGAACTACAAGGCAATTAGTACCGTGGCAGACTTTGTTTGTTTAGTTAACTAATACTCTATCCTGAAAGAAGATTTTTGGTGCAGTAAGAAAGGCTTCAGCAACGCCGGAAAACTGTTTTGTGTGGTATGAAGAAATACCATTGATGAAAAAAGAAATGCTATTAGCCTATTATGCAGATAAATGACTGTGCATGTTTTTGAATTATCCGAAGAGTACATTTTTGAAGTTGTATCCAGTGGAAGTATTCTGTTCTTTGTTATATACATAGAACAGAGAGCCTCTTTCAAGAGACAGCTTGTGAGCTATGGGTGAGTAGGAGAGGAGAACAGAAATAATAGGAATCCAGTTATTTTCTTTCGCAATACTTATACCCATTCTTTGTCGTCCTACTGTAGTGTGCACACCTTTGGGGTCTTCGCTGACGGTTGGCCAGGACTACCAGTGATACACCGAGACCACAGCTGCTTTATTATTTTTTCCCTTTTCCCTTCTTCCCTGGGGGCACGAATTCACGCAGAGGTATTTATTTTGCCTTTGTTGGGGGTCGTGTTTCGGGGGATTAGGGGCCTTTCATCACACGTCGTCTCTGCTTGGCGTTTGGAAAAGGTTAGTGGCTATTTTTCTATTCTTGAGCTACAGCCAATCCTGATAGATTGACAAGCCCAAGTATACATAGCCAGCCTAGACGATGGAGGTCGAGACTGTGTTGACCTCTGTGGTGGAAAGCTTAGCGGCCTTACAGCTGGAGGTAAATGCTTCCAGATCAGAGAATCAGGCCTTGTATAAAGAAGTAGGCATTCTCCGGAGGGAGGTAGCAGGACTTTCTCGAGTAAGCACTGGGGGGGTACCCTATATAAAGCCTGCTACGTTGCCTCCTCCAGTATCCGCAACGTACACTGCTCCACAAGGTGCAGAAGGGGGTGGGTTTTTTGTAACGCCACCAGTAACATCCCCTCCCACTGACCCTGCTCAGACGGTACATGTAATTCAAAATATGGGAATACCCTTGGCTCCTCCTGAACGGTTTTTTGGGGATGCACGTAAATTTGAAACCTTCCTAAATTAGTGTAGGTTACATTACTTATGCAAACCCGGGGTATTCCAGGATGACTCTGCCAAGACTGCCTTTATGATGTCCTATATGGGAGGGAACGCGGCAAGTTGGACGATACCCTTACTAGAAAGAAACGATCCAGTACTACATAGTTTTCCTAATTTCTGTTTGGAGCTTCGTAAACTTTTTGATAGGAAATCCCACATGTTGACTTTAGATAGGGAGTTGATTACCTTGAGGCAGGGAACACAAGATCTTCTTTCCTATATTACCACCTTTAATAGGTTAGTGGTAGAAACCGAATGGCCTCCTGCAAAAAGGATTTCCTTGTTCTATCAAGGATTGAGGGGTGAACTGAAGGACGTCCTGTCTCAAGTGGTCTAACTTCCCAATACCTGCGAAGAATTGATAGATCTAACTGTTCAGTTGGATCATCGTCTCTTAGAACGAAAAGGGGATAGAAATAGAGGGGAAGGGCGATACTTTTTTCCCCGAGTCAGGAGCCCTGCTGAGGAACATCCTAAGGTAACTGAAGGTGCTGAAACAATGCAGATAGGAGGTATTCGGGGTCCCCTTTCACAGGAAGAAAGAGACAAAAGACGAAGACTGAAACAATGCTTGTATTGTGGAAAAGGGGGTCACTTTATTAAGGATTGTAGAGCCCGTAATGCAGTACCTGGAAAATCCTTTGTTCCCCGTGTCCAAGCCAGTATCCAAGCATGTGAGCCGGCGGAAAACTGACAAACCCAAATCAGGAAGAGATCTCTGCCTTGGGTTCCCACTCTCCAATGATCTCACCAGTACTTGCTAATACCTTGCATCCAGCTGTGGCCCATATGAATTTGAAGGTCAAGCTTTTGGATCACTTCTCACGATTCCTTGGATATTGATGCCTTGTTGGATTCTGGGGCAACCGGTAATTACATCGACCAAGAATACGCAATGAAGATCGGGATCGTTTGCATAAAGAAGGAAAAACCTGAGTTGGTCAAGGCGGTGGATGGAACAGTTTTGTCTTCAGGCCCTGTGTCATATCATACTCGTTCTTTGTTAATGCAGACCAGTGTAAACCATCAAGAATACATTCAGTTTGATGTTATTGATGCCCCTCAGTTTCGACTCATTCTGGGCATGCCTTGGTTGACACTTCATGATCCTCAGGTCAGCTGGGCAGCTCGCACCATTACATTGTCTTCGGAATATTGCAAAGAGCATTGCATTCAAGACTCGTTTAGTACCAGCTCCACTGGTATTAATCCTTCTGTATGTCTGGCTTCATCCTGTTCTCTGGAGCGGTATTGTTGTGCCACCATCCTTCCTGCGGAGTACAGTGAATTTGCTCCAGTGTTTGATAAACAAAAGGCTACCCATTTGCCTCCGCATCGGGTATATGACTGCCGGATAGAACTGGAGCCTGGGGCTGACATTCCGTGCAGCAGAGTCTATGCTCTGACAGAAAAGGAAACAGAGTATTTGAAGAATTATATTGAGGAAAACCTTTCTACAGGTTTTATACGGCATTCGACTTCTCCTGCTTCCTCGCCCATGTTCTTCATTCCGAAGAAGGATTGTGCAGAATTGAGACCCTGCATCGATTATAGAGCCATCAATCGTGTGACCATAAAGAACCGGTATCCTCTCCCCTTAATCCCAGTGCTCATGGATCAACTGAAGGGAGCCCGATATTTTACCAAGCTTGACCTTCGTGGAGCCTACCATTTGGTACGAGTTAAAAGAGGGGATGAGTGGAAAACGGCGTTTCGGACCAAGTTTGGGCTGTTTGAATATCGGGTGATGCCCTTTGGGCTGTGCAACGCCCCCGCCGCTTTTCAATATTTTATGGACGAGGTGCTACGGGGATGTCTGGAAACCTTCTGCGTCGTATATATCGATGACATTTTGGTTTATTCATCAACCCTGGCAGAACATGTAAAACATGTCAAAATCGTGCTTGGAAGATTGCAGCAATTCACGCTATATGCAAAACTTGAGAAGTGCCTATTTCATGCGCAGGAGGTATCATTCCTTGGCTATGTGATTAACGCCCAAGGCTTCCAGATGGATAGTAGTAAAGTCGAAGCCATAACAGAGTGGAGTACCCCCCAGAATGTCAAGGCGGTACAGAGTTTCCTTGGTTTTTCTAATTATTACCGAAGATTCATTAAGGATTTCTCAAAGATCATACATCCCATCTCTTGTCTTTTGCGAAAGAACGTTCCTTTTGTCTGGAGCGAGGAGGCAGACAAGTCGTTCAGATATCTTAAAGAACGTTTCACACAGGCACCTATTCTCCGTCATCCTGAATCTCAGATCCCCTTTGTACTGGAAACCGATGCATCCCAATATGCAGTTGGAGGGGTTCTGTCACAACGTCATCCTGTGTCAGGTCAATTACATCCGGTTGCTTTTTTCTCAAAGAAACTCACCCGTTGTGAGGTCAACTATTCTGTCTCCGACAAGGAACTCTTAGCTATAAAGAGAGCTTGTGAGGAATGGCGTCACTATCTCTTGGGAGCTGTGCATACCGTTGAGATATATACTGACCACAGGAACTTGCTGTTTTTGAAAACTGCCAAGGCCCTTACTCCTCGGCAATTAAGGTGGACCCTGTTGTTTTCCGATTTTGATTTCGTAATTAAGTACAAACCAGGAACCCCAAAACGGGAAGGCGGATGCTCTATCCCGTATTGGTGAAACAGGAGAACAGAGAGAGATCGAAGAAGTGGAATCTCCCTTGATACTTACTGAGGTGGAAGAGCCTTCGTCGTCAGTGGCCTTGTTATCTTCACATGATTTTCTGGAAGACGTACGAGTTGCTGTGGCGGAGATGGATATCCTTGAATGGATACAGGAGGATCCAGAACATCGATCAGAAAAGGACGACCTTGCATATCATCGCACTGCCATCTACGTTCCGACTGATACTCTTAGGCAACAAGTATTAGCTTGGACCCACGATTCCCCCTTGGGTGGACATCTCGGAATATATAAAACTATTGCCAGTTTGGAGCGTTCATTTTGGTGGCCTCAACTCTGTGAAGATGTTCGGCTGTACGTTAAGAACTGTGCTATTTGTGTGCAAGGAAAATCTCTCCATGTAAAACCTGTTGGACTCCTCAGACCATTGTCTATCCCTCCTCAACCTTGGCACACATTGTCCATGGACTTTATAGTTGAAATGCCACCCTGTGATGGAAAAACAGTGATCCTCGTTGTGGTTGACCATTTGACGAAAATGGGGCATTTTATTCCTTTGATTGGCTTACCGACTTCAGCAGAACTAGCGGCAGTCTTCCTTCAACACATAGTGAGAGCTCATGGTATTCCTTGTGTACTGATTACGGATCGGGGGTCCCAGTTCACGTCTCGGTTTTGGAGGGCTCTTTGCAAGACCTTGGATATTGATGCCCGTCTGTCCACCAGCTACCACCCTCAGACAGATGGTAAAACGGAACGCCTGAACCAGACGCTGGAACAGTACCTCAGGTGTTTTACTCAGCAAAACGGATTGGAGTGGACTACGTTGATCTGGATGGCTGAATTCGCCTACAATAATGCCCAACATTCCACATTGGGTTGCTCCCCTTTTTTCTGTTTACACGGCTATCACCCCAACTCCTTACCCTTTGATATGCCTGTTCGTTCCCCTGTGCCTAGCATACATGAACATCACGCACATCTGAGGGCAGTACTGATTGCAGCCAAGCGTAGTTTGGGCTGCAGCACAAACATCTCAGAAACATTTAGCTGATAGGCACAGAACAGAGGAACCAGCCTACAGGGTGGGGGATAAGGTTTGGCTCTCCACAAAAAATCTCCATATCAGAGAGGTATCCAAATTAAAACCTAAATATGTGGGTCCCTACAGTATCGTGGAGGTCATTAACTCTGTGGCAAGGAAGCTTTCCCTTCCGGCGTCTTGGCAAATTCATCCTGTGTTTCATGTGTCTCTTCTCCAACCCTGTCTTCCTGGTATGAGACTACAGGAGAAACCTCTTCCAATTGAAGTTGATGTTGAAGAGGAATATGAGGTTCAGTCTATCCTTGATTCCCGTATGTTGAGGGGTAGAGTCCAGTATCTGGTGGAATGGAAGGGATATGGGCCTGAGGAAAGGACATGGGAACCTGTGGATAACTTGCATTGTCCTGAGTTGGTGGATCGTTTCCATGCTGTGCATCCAGGCAAACCAGGTCGACCGCCGGGTCGGCAGTCCTCGAGAGGGGGTTCTGTAGCGAATTACTGGCGCTGCAAGAAAAATCGTCACTGTTATGCAGTGAAAAACGCAATAGTGGGGAAAAAGTGCACTAAACTACATGTCCCAGCATCCCTAGGCTTGACACTGGCGAAGAATGAAGGCGGTGCACACTTAAGGGCCGCCCAGAGAACAGGAGAGTGCTTGTCAATTTTTCCTCGAGGGTTTGGAATGGCGGATGGTGCTCCCCGCCGGAGTTCAGCTTGAAGAAAGAATAAAAGCCATGTTCCAGTGATTGTCATCTTGCTGAACTGTGTTTCCTGGAGGACTGCGTTAGAACTTGACTATTGCCAGGTATTCGAGTCGGAGGAAGCTTCATGAGGAAGCAATCATTTTTGAATCAGTCTTTGCAATTGAAAACTGTCTCGAGCAGCCGCTGTGCTTTTAAAGGGCATGCGAGAAAATAGTGAAAGTGTTTATCAGAGGTGCATCTGAATCAAAGACGCCCTCTGTTGTAACGCTTTCCTTAGTGGCAAAAATAGATACAGAACTACAAGGCAATTAGTACCGTGGCAGACTTTGTTTGTTTAGTTAACTAATACTCTATCCTGAAAGAAGATTTTTGGTGCAGTAAGAAAGGCTTCAGCAACGCCGGAAAACTGTTTTGTGTGGTATGAAGAAATACCATTGATGAAAAAAGAAATGCTATTAGCCTATTATGCAGATAAATGACTGTGCATGTTTTTTAATTATCCGAAGAGTACATTTTTGAAGTTGTATCCAGTGGAAGTATTATGTTCCTGATTATATACATAGAACAGAGAGCCTCTTTCAAGAGACAGCTTGTGAGCTATGGGTGAGTAGGAGAGGAGAACAGAAATAATAGGAATCCAGTTATTTTCTTTCGCAATACTTATACCCATTCTTTGTCGTCCTACTGTAGTGTGCACACCTTTGGGGTCTTCGCTGACGGTTGGCCAGGACTACCAGTGATACACCGAGACCACAGCTGCTTTATTATTTTTTCCCTTTTCCCTTCTTCCCTGGGGGCACGAATTCACGCAGAGGTATTTATTTTGCCTTTGTTGGAGGTCGTGTTTCGGGGGATTAGGGGACTTTCATCACACGTCGTCTCTGCTTGGCGTTTGGAAAAGGTTAGTGGCTATTTTTCTATTCTTGAGCTACAGCCAATCCTGACAGTGCGACAATGTTAGTTGGCACCTCCAATTACCACCTCCACCACGGATTCTCGCACTAGCACCCTTTAACAGTGACCAAGTCTCCGTAACCACTCTCTCTCAGATGCATTGAATTCGTTATATAGCACTACTGATACCATTAAAGTATGTCCGAGCACATTGCATCACACACACATTACACTGACAATCAATCATACTTGTGTAAATCAGTGTATAGGAAATGTTACATAAGCCAAAGGACTAAAAGTGTAGGAGTCACACGTCATCCATACTGGTAGGCAGTATAGTTTAGGAGTGTCAAGTGTGGAGACCGACAAACTCAGTGCCGAAAAAGAAACAGCATAGTTGTGAGTTTTCTTTCATAATAAGAATCCATTTCTACCCAAATTAACCCTTTTTGCAACCTTAATCAATGTTCTATACTTAGCAGAGTGTATGCACTTTTATGATTAAATTTAATACCTCACTCTTCTACATTAGGACTTTAAGTTATAAATTGAAAGTAACAAAAGGATGGCTCTTTTAAAAGCAGTAACATGTTGATCTATTTACATTAAAAGCACTCTGTAATCTACTTGGTACACGTTCTTTGCAGTGGGCTTATTAACCCTCTGTACTACCTTGACATAAGTCAAAAACCTCAACTACACAAAACTCTGATCTCTGGCCAGGAAGAACATTAATCACAGGATTTATCTTGACATTTCTGTGAGGCCCCGTAATTGCGGGAGGAAAGGAACGGGCAGCAGGTGCTTTTAAAATCATAATTAAGTAATAAACACAGCGCCCCAAGGAAGCCAGCACCCGGTGCGATGGCACCGGTCATACAGCCCTAGAGCAGGCCCTGGCAAGGGGGACAAGGAGGGGCAGTCCAGGGGGGGGGCAAGCGCCCCTCCTTGCCCCCCCCCCCCCCGGGAACGCCCATGACTCTGTGAGACTGGTTCCCACAGACCCTGTAAGCAACTGAATTAGGTTAGCCTGCTCTCTTTGTAGGATTGCTGCATTTCCTTTGTGAGCACAGTAACTCGAACTCTCTCCTCTCTAAGCTCCTTGTCCCTCCCTCTTTTGTGATTTGTCATTTAGGAATTGTCATCATCCCCAATCTTATTAAGCCGGCATATAGTAAGTGGCAAACATTTAAATTAATTAGAAGAAATAAGAATAGATATATTGATATAGATTGGTGTTACCATCAACAACACCTAAAGTCTCTGATCTGTTTGTGCTACATTCAGCATAAAGCTGTGTGCTGCAATTTCTGCTTATATTGTACTTAACCACTCATTTGGGGAAAAACAAGCACAAATGTATTTCCTGCTTAATGTTTTTTATTGTTTTCAAGAACAAAAGGTGAAACACACATAGACTTGTTGCGATACTTGTAATTTATTTTCTGCTTGTTAGGGTGTCCTTTGTCTAGTCTGTTTAATCATCAGCTCACAACTCGGGGTAAATTGAAGCAGAAAAAAAGAAAGAACTTATGCAATGTTCATCTAACTCCTAATATGTACACGTCTAGAAAAGGCACAAGCCTCCTAATGTATTTTTCTTTGTGCAGGCCTCTAAACATGAATATAGCTATTGCAGCATCCACAAGAACATGTTAAGGGTACCCTGGGAGGTGTCTAATAGTGCATTTTAATACACAATTGATTTAATTTAATACAATGTGTTTTGTGACATTCCTATATACGGTGTTGATCAGCAAAAAGCAAAAACATATTAAAATGTTTAAATACGGTTACTTTTCATGTAAATATGTTTTATTAGTTATATGTTATCAATATTTCTCACTGGTGTATCTTTTGTTTGTAATTATAATAATTAGCATTTTTTATTATTTTGAATTTATTTTTAAAATCTTATGTTTAATATTTTGTTTGTGAATCTTTTCGCATATATATGGTATGTTTGTAACATACTTTTTTATAGTATTTATTCACTGTAAGAATATTTTAATGTCATATTATTTAATTTGATATGGTTTCAATTTAATGTATGGTAAAAAAGTTAAAATTCAATATACTATCTATTTTATGATGTTGTGTCCCTCTATTTTTTGTGTGGATATTTTTGACTTTACATACAAAATATACAAAGTTGATATTTGTGTCCTCAATATTCTTTGACAATATTTTCTTGCCAATATTTTTAACAGTGATACTTTGTTATACAATTGCGTGCTCATTTCTTGACTATCTGTATTAGATGTTCATCCCTTTTCAACCCTCACATCTCAGCCTAGGTTTCGGTGGGCCTCAAAAGATAAGCATCATTCAGCTAATTCTCTACCTAGTCTGCTAGCCAGCACCCCAGCATCCTATAACAAACACTTTTGGAAGACCTTATTTCACAAACTATACTCTAGGCACTGACTACAGTAATGTCTACCACCTGCTTGCTGAACCAGTTTGTGAACTGCACTCATTTCTCAGGCAAAGGAGTGGGGTAGATGCACCCTTCTACTCATGGACAGGCATTGTGCTGAGAAAAGGCAGGAAATGAACTGCCAAATCAACCCCCATTGAAGCTAAAAGAGGAGTGGTGAGTGTGAGGCTTAGAAAAACAAGTTTTTGGTTATGGGGTGAAATCATTGAATATGGATTAGTTTTATGTACAAATTTACAGATACCTTGTGTTCAAGACAATTTCATTTGCCTGACCAAAGATATTAGTGGCAACGCAGCACAACTGTCTTCCCAGTAGAGTTGTGCGTGTGGCGGTTTGGTTGGAAGATCTAGTGAGGCTCCAAATCTGTGGAAATGTCCTCAATGTAAAGTCTAAGAGACAAATGTTACTTAGAAATGCTGGTCCCAAGATGAGCCCCTGTTGGAAAGAATTTAGGACTTTCAAATTCCGATGACTGCTCAATCTATTTTCAGTTGCATACAAACAAACAAGGAATATTTTAGAACGACCGTCCTAGAATGCTACACTCTGTATTCTCACAGGTGGAATTACTCAAACTCTATCAGGAACACAAATTCTACCGCAGACTGATAAAGTGTTTAAATGAAAACATAATTGGTTGAGTTCAAACTTACCAGTGCACACGACCACTGCCAGGAAGAGAAGAAGAGTTGCGAACTTCATGTTGCTGAAATGGGAGGTCTTCAAGTTCTTCCCAGGAGGAAACTGAAAAAATGAATATTGATAAATTATACTGGAATACAATCCAAAAGGGGCAGGTTGTCTCAAACTTTCTGGGCTCTTCTGGGGACTAGGGAACCATACTCTTCAGTTGACAGGAACATCTGAGAACCATATGCTTTTTGGGGTTTTGGTGGAACTGGTGTCATTTACTTAAAAAAACAACTTGACGCTATTAATTTCCCAAGATGGCGGAGTGAGGGCTCTGCTGGCGGCGGATCGAGAGCTCCCTCCCTTCACTCCGATGCCGACAGAGACTACTGGCATCTTTTCAAGGACTGCAGAGCTGCAATACGCGATGATTTCAGAGCACTAACCCGGTAGGCTGTAAGCCATAAATCGAGCCGGTGTGTTGTTGAAAAAGGAAAAAAAAACGGGAGCGCGGTGATCAACAGCGCTAAGGCAGCAGGCTGAGCGCTGCAAACCAGCGTCCTGGCGAGGAGGAGAAAAGGACGGCAGGCAGCGATTGTGGACAACGGGATTGTGAGAAACTGAATTAATGTGGCAGGCTGAGAGCCACGAGGCTGGTGCACGGAGCCGGTGAGTCAGAGTGATATGCGCGTTGTGCAGGCGAGGAAAGGGGAAAAAAACGGCTGAAAGCGACGGAAAAATAAACAAAGAAACAAACACACGGAGGGCAGAAGTTGCATCTGTTTCTGTCTCGCCTACCTGATTACACTCTGCAGTGCTTCTTTTTCCTTTTGCCTCACAAGCAGCAGCATTACATATACACATTTTACACTCAGCTCTTGACGGATATCTCGGTCCATGCTGTGGCTTTCTTTAGATATCTGGTGTGCAGTGCGGGGCTGGCTGGAGAAAAGACTTACTCGATCTGGCAGCAACTTGCTGGGTCTGGCCAAGGCAAGGTTTGCTCAGTTTTCAACTGAGACTATGTCACCTAAACCCCCTCCCCGTACAACAAGGAACACTAAAACCGCTGCAACTGCGGCTGCAACTGCGGTTGCAATAACGGCTGCACTTAAAGGCAACACAGAAATAGCGTCCTTCGCTCCAGTCTCTGCTTCGGTCCCAGCCCAAACCTCCGCTCTAGCTCCTGCTATTCTCATAAAGACTATAGCAGCCACGAAAGATACGAAGAGGGGGGAGGCAGAGAAAAAGGCAGTAAACTCTGAACCAGCAACACTGGTAGCATTGATACCGGGGGCTACTTTAAAAGGGAGCGATAGGAAGGCGGCAGGCAAGACAATTCTGCGCCCTCCTCAATTTAACTGTGGAACTGTTCCTAAAAAGCCAACACCAACAGGTGCGGACATCAATGATATCACTAATGGAAGAACTAAGGATGAGGCTATTCTGGTGGAGGATGGAACTGTAATAAGAGCTGAGAACACCACTACACTGATTAATATTAACCACGAAGTTGACTCAGATATACATAAAGCAGTACCTCCAATTTTCAATGAGAACAATGAGAATAAAGAGATTCGGGTGGCGTTAATATGCAATGAGACAGCACCAGAGAACAGCGAGAGTAGTGAGTCAAATGAGGCAGCAGAAGGGGGATCCCAATCATTAGACTCATTCAATCCAGCCTCAGACTTGGCTGCACCTTCGAGGATGGAGGACTTAGCTGATAAAGATAAAGACAAAGAAACTCTGGAAGTAAGCTATAGTCATGAAATAAACTCCATAAATAATCATGGCTCAGAACATGCTTCGGAGCTAGTCGAAGAACATCTCTTATCTGAAGACTGTGAATATGACACAGAAGAGGAAATGGACAAGCCTATGGATAAAACTTTGAGTAAATTACCTCCGAAGAGACGCAGAGGTAAAGGTAAGACAACCCACAAGAAGAGAGGTAAAGCCCTATCTAACCTGGCTACAGACACATCTTCTTTTAATCCAAAAAGAATGGCCAGTGAAAAAAGTCCGCTAAGGAAATGGATTGAGGCTAAAGGGCTAGTTAAGACTATGACTCTAAGGCTCTCTGGGGGGAGTCCTACAGATAGCCCTACAGATAATGAGGTATCGCAAACTCATAACCATGAATTCTTCGAAGAGTCTAAAAAAAAAGAAGAAAAGGGCTTTCTATTAACGGAAAGGGCAGCGACATCTACTTTATCGGCACCCGTGGCTACGGGTAACGAATTAAACAAGTCATCTGCTGAAAGGATGGATGCAAACTTAACCGAAGCCACCAAGCCAGGAGGTACTGATCACCCCCAATTAGATACTATACTGAAACTCCTGATAAATCAAAGAGCAGAATCGGAGCTACACTATCAACAGCTGAAAAATGATAATATAAGACTGCAAAATTCCATAACCGATATAGCCTCTATATTAAAGGGTATTACACAGGAGATAACAGAGCTCCAACAACGTACGGTCTTAGTAGAAGAAGGAACCCAACGACTTGATTCCACGGTGGAGCGTCATGATGCTGAGCTAACTCAACTTCAGGGGAAAGTTGAGGATTTAGAGAACCGTCAAAGAAGGTCCAACCTCAAACTTTATGGAATACCGGAAGGACTGGAGGGATCTGACCCGAGAGCTTTCTTAGTGAAATTACTACCCCGAGCATTCCCGGACCTCTCAGACTGGGATTGGGACTCTCAGGTGCAGAGAGCACACAGACTACCACTTGTCCAAAAGCGTCAGAGTAATAAGTTTCCACGCCCAATTTTGATGTATTTCGGTAATTTCCTGCTTCGACAAGCGGTCTGGCAAAAAGCTAAGCCTAATTCCCCAATAGTCATTGACAACCTTACCATCTTTGCTCGGTCAGATCTTAGCAAAGCTACAATGGACAAAAGATGGGAAATGCGCAAACTGATTGACCCAATCAATAAATTGGGAGGCTCGGCTTACCTACAAGAACCTGCTCGACTCAAAGTAATCATGAAGGGGCGCGTAAACTTTTTTAGTGAAATACATGAGGCACAGGAATATTTGGCTAGTCTGAATAAGAGTCAAAGGAGTAATGATTGAAAGAAAAATGGAACATTTCTGTTGTTTTCAGCTGTTCTCAGCTTTATCCATATATAAAGAGACTCAGAAACTTTCTCATAGATAGTAACTGAATATTAAGACATAGAATATAGGCTGGGTTTCTCTGGGCACATTTAGTCACTAATTTTGATGCAGCAGAATAATAACACAAGTATGCATTCTGGGTGGAGGTGGAGGTGGAGGGAGCTTTATGGTCCTGGCCGCAGGCGCTGCCTTGTCAGCGGCAGCACTAGGTAGGGGGGGGGGTGGGGTGGGCGGGTCTTCGCAGGTTAGGATGGGTGGAGGGGTGGGAGATGGGGGAAGGGGGAGAAAAGAAAAAAAATATTTTCAACCTGGTAGAAAAACTTGCTGAGAGCCTTTTTTTATTAAATTATGCTATATATTTTGAAAGGCGTATGAAAATGCTGAATTTTGACAATATCTTTTTTATCAGAGATGTATAACATTAGATGTTTGGCTTGGAATGTTTCAGGGCTGAATAACAAACGTAAGAGGCAGTTAGTGGCTGAAGAACTAAAGCTATATAATCCTCATCTAGTATTTCTGTCAGAAACTCATATTATAGACAAAGACAAGAAGCTACTAAATCAGTTAGGTTTTGAGATGATAATCAGTTCAGCAACCACGTCCTCCATTAGAGGGGTAGCTATCCTAAAAGACAAAAGGTTCAAGGCAGAAATAACTAAAACACAGGGCGATAAATGGGGGAGATGGGCTATAGTCCAATTTTGTTTCGGTAATATGAAGTATGTGGCATGTGTAATTTATGGGCCAAATAAAGAAGATCCTAGAGTATTTGAACAACTAAACATAGCGTTATTAGATTGGGAGGGAGAAATAATAATTATGGGAGATTTTAATTGCATTCTGAATTGTCAGACGGACACAACACGCCCGGGCAATTACAAGCGAATGCCTAAAAATAGAGCATCCATTTTAAATCTATGTAAAATACACAATGTTAAGGACGTATGGAGCTCATTATACCCAAACTCTCCAGGCTATACATTCTATTCAGCTCCTCATAGACTATGCTCTCGCATAGATATGGCCTTTATCTCAAACACTCTAATGAGGTCAACAAACATGGTAATATACCCACGCATTACATCTGACCACAATCCTATCATGATCGAATTTGCTCTGTCTTTGAAACATAAACCTCCAAGAGCTTTCACCTTCCCCAGGAATTTAGTATCAGATGCGAATTTTATTTCACGATTAAAACAACACATCACAGAATTTTTGACTTTTAACAGAAATACAACTTCTTGCCTAACAGTGTGGGACACTTGTAAAGCCAGCATCCGAGGGTTTACACAAGCCTTTGTCTTGAAACAAAATCATGAAAGAAATAATTATAAATTAACTTTGACCTCTGACATTGTAGCTGAGGAGATAAAACTGGTAAAAGCTTTAAGAGATAATCTTCCAACCCTGGACATTAGCGCAAATCTTAGTCAGCTAAAATGTAAAACCAAAGAAACTCTTTTAAAAAAAAGAAGTGTACAAGTTCATAAATACAAATTTTCACAATATGAAGGTGGCGACAAAATAGGAAAAATTTTAGCATTTAAAGTTGCAGAGGATAGAGCACAGTCTACGATTTCTCAAATTGTGGGGGCTGACAACAAGAGATATAACCAACCGGAAGATATAATTCAACAATTTGCTAAATATTATGAAACCTTATATACACCAGAGAATATGTCTAATGATAAAATAATTGAAAATTATTTAAAAGAAAATGTAACAACTAAATTATCAAGAAATGAGACAGAGGAATTGACTTCAGAAATAACTAATGAAGAATTAAAAGAGGCCATAAAATCACTCCCATTAGGCAAATCTGCTGGTGAGGACACCATCCCTTTAGAAATTTACAAATCATGTATGGAAGAGCTAACACCCTTTCTTCTGGAAGTAATCACTTATATTGGCAGAACCGGATCAGCCCCCCGCTCTTGGAATAAAGCCAAAATTATCTTCTTTCATAAAAAGGGTAAACCTAGTGAGGAGATGGGCTCATATAGGCCAATCTCCCTGATCAATGCTGATGCAAAGATTTTCGCCAAATGTCTGGCCAGAAGATTAGCACCACTAATGCCTAAAATTGTAAATACGCAGCAACATGGATTCATAACAGGGAGAGATACATCAGCTCATGTTAATACGGCAATAACTGCGTTCGACATAGCAGATATAGAGGCCACTCCCCTGGCTATGATAATGTTGGATGCCGAAAAGGCGTTTGATCGGGTGGGTTGGGATTATTTATGGCACGTAATGGAATCAATGGGGTTTGGTGGAAAATTCTTAAATGGGATTCGGGCACTTTATGACAACCCAATAGCATACACTAGCTACGGCGGTCTTACTTCACAATGTTTTCCAATTAAGAGGGGTACACGTCAAGGATGTCCCCTATCACCTTTATTGTTTGCTCTTTCACTGGAACCGTTTTTAAAGGCTTTGGATACTCAGGCAGGAATAATACCTTTCAAGACTGGCAGTCAAAGTTTAAAAATTACTGCGTACGCGGACGATATTGCCATATACTCTATTGAAACAACTGATACTTTAAAAGCTATCAAATCTGAAGCTTTAAAATTTGGTAATGCTTCAGGTTATAAATTAAATGCTCACAAAACTCAAATAATAGCTAACTTTGTACCCCCTCAACCAACACCCGAAATATGTAAGACCGCGACATATCTCGGAATTAAAATTACCTCAAATGTTAAAGAACTTAACAACATCAACTATAAAAACTTAATGAAAACTACTATTTCAAACTTAAAAAAATGGCACCGACTCCCATTAAACTTAATTGGTAGAATAAATCTGATAAAAATGAAAATAATACCAAAATACATATATCTATTCAGATCAATTCCTCTGGCACAGAACAGACTCTTCTTTAAACAACTTGATAGGATTTTCTGCAACTTTATTTGGGGCTATAAGAAGGCTAGAAGATCGCTAAAAATGTTGAAAAATCAAATAGGATCTGGTGGTCTTAATTTTCCAGACCTGAAATTATACTTCTGGGCTTCTTTTATAAGACGTATTCGATCACTACTAAATGAAGAGGACTTACTTTTCTTTCACTATTTATCACTAAAAGGAGATTCTAAACAATTTTTTCTTCGCATTACAGACCCAAATTTTTACAAAAGGGTTAAGTTTAAGACCATACGAGATACAGTAAAGATATGGAAAGACATACTTAAATATTGTAAAACCACTATATTTCATTCACAGTTAATCTTATGGGATAATCCCGGATTGCCGAGTATATTTGGCGATGGATCGTCTCGGGTATGGCAACGGAAAGGAATTATGGTTCTGGGCGACTTATATAACTCTCGAGGCATACTGAACTTTCTAACTTTAAAGCAACTATATGGTCTATCCGACACACACAGATTTAAATACATACAAATACATGATTTTCTAATACGGAAAAATAGAATCAACACTTTGTCGAATGGGGGTATATGGGACATCTTTAACTCTAAAAAAGAGAAATCAATAATTAGTACGGCTTATAAATTTTTTATAGGTCTAAGCTCCGACGATAATGATGTATTAGCAAAAAAATGGAATTTAAAACTCGGAACTAATCTAACCGGAAAACAAATGAATACATCTTATACTAACATTCACGACTATGTAAGATCATCCAGTTTGCGACTACAACAGTATAGAACTATTTATATGTTATATTATACCCCTGAAAGATTTTCAAAATGGCCTTCGAACAACATCACAAGAGAAAAAACTAAATGCCCGAAATGTGACGAGTATGCGGCAGATCTTGCCCATATGTTGTTTTCATGTCCGAAACTAGTAACATTTTGGGAAGAAGTGGGAAAGATTCTAACCACAAAAAACATTCTTAGCTTACCACTATCTGCATCCATGGTAATATTTGGCCCACTCACGACATGTCAACCACATTGTATACTACTTTCAATTTTACTTTCTTGTGCCAAACTAACTTTAGCCCGAGCCTGGATTAATCCCAACCCACCCAACGCTTTGGAATGGTGGTACCTGGTCAATGAAATAAAAATTATGGAAGGTACGCTAGCAGAACTAAGGGGTGTTAGATCGCTAAAAAAATTTGAGAAAATTTGGGGAAGCCTAGAAATGAATTGATCAACTTAGATAATCATAATGTATGCTCACCTATGTCTTTCTACCCTATGTTAAGGTATTTTCTACTTAATGTGAAGTTATCTTCTACAAAATGAGAAGAATGATCAACTCATGCTTAATTTGGTATTTATTGGTTGAATGACAACTTCGTTGAAGGTTTTGTAATCTTATACCAGGTGAAAATAAAATAAAAAAATATTTAAAAAAAAAAAAAACAACTTGACAAATCAAAGCACTGCAACAGTAGAATGTATCACTCAATTTTTTAATCGAACACTTGCTCTAGAAAGTTAGC
Source organism: Lissotriton vulgaris (assembly GCF_964263255.1). Lineage (NCBI taxonomy): Eukaryota > Metazoa > Chordata > Amphibia > Caudata > Salamandridae > Lissotriton > Lissotriton vulgaris. Next base: position 1,320,683,630 of record NC_141695.1, on the reverse strand, counting down.
AAAATGACTATTGTACAGTAGACCATGAAATTGACATCTAAAGAATGTTCAAACTTATTGATCTGAAAACATAGACTACAGACCCATTCACCAGTATTCAATTTCTGGGCTAGTTTTTGCCACAAAAAAAACCTCAAACTTCATAAGTCCTGGAAACCTTTGTGCTTCTGAAATGAGGAGATTGCATAGAAATGTAAGTTTTATTTCCCAAAACGCTGTTTTATCATGACAAAATTCCTGATTCTGAAAAGGTTTTCTCCTTGTTCATTGTTATAAAAAGCAGTCTTCTCTTTTTATACGGTACATTTAATGCACAGATCATTCTGGAACCAATGAAAGTTGCCTTCCTATCAACAATATGAAACTTTGACAGATTATCGAAATTATACCCAACATTACTACCCAATTTCTGTTCTTTCCTTAGACCCTGGCATTCTTGTATGTTACTAGATTCAAGATATACAATGCAATCAATAGCAGTAATAGTTTGATCAAACAAGACACACTACTACAATAAGGAAAGATACTTTATGTTTGGAGGCAATCAATAAATTATGTTTCCATCAAACTCCACATATATAGACTGAGTAGAATGACTGTTCCATATGGTTATTCATCACAGTAAAATGTGTCACTTATTTTTCTACTTTATAATTCATGTACTTCTGCTTCTAATCAACATGAAAGATAATCAGAGGATCTGAAGTCCAATGCTCTCTTGAAATATAGATCCCCTTAAGATTTGGATTGGGCAAAGTAAGCCCCTCTTAATCTGAAAAACTCCTTTTTGTTTCCAAGAATTAATCTATGGGTGACATCTTTCTGGCCACCCTCATTAGGTAGCTGTCCCACTCTGATCAAAGTTGTCAGAAACTTATTAATCCTAGTGAACTCCAAAATATCACTCAAGGCCTAAAGTGGTTCTGTTACAAAACTGTGTGACTTCACTTTGCATATGTTAAAATGCATCTTGAACGTTTTAACCTTTCTCAGAAGTTTGTTGTGGTCAATTTCTTTATACAGTCTAAATGAGGCTTCTGTAATGCATTCTTACTAGGTTTACCAATAGAAAAGCTCCACTCCACATTGTCAGAATGAAACACAAACAGTCCCTAAATTAATGTGTGCTTAGTTCTTCGGTAACTTGGCACATAGCAGTCAGGCTTAATTTAGAGGCAAATTATAAAGTATGTATTCAGCACTCAAACAACAGCAAAGTGAAAACTTATCCTAACTAAAATCCCAAACCAATTTGGAACCATAGATTACAATTCAATAACTAAAATGACACTAAAACGACAACGATTCAATCAATAGAACTGGAGATATTATTTTTTAAATTTTAAAGTAAAAAATAGTGCCAAAAATAGCAAAGGTCAACTGCAGTTATTTGGCCCCGTGAGACCGGTACAAAGTCACAAGTTAAAGTCGACAGTGATGGAGCATTGGTCGGCTAAAGGAGCCAGGTTCAACCCGGTCTAACAATGATTCTTGAAGGTCACTGAAAAAGGTGGTGTCCTTAGCGGAGCAGAGCAGGAGACTGTGGCCAGAGACAAGGTCATTGACTATGGAGGAGCAACTGGACAAAGTTCCAGTGAAGCCGTCAACAAAGACAGTAAAAGGTTTGAGTGGGGGAAGCTGAGATTTCACATCAAGGAGTTTGTTGTTGTCAATGGAGTGCTTGTGGCTGTCAAGCCCAAAGAAGATGCCTACCTTCTGACTTAGAAGTTTTTCTGGAGCTTAGATTCAATCATCAGGGAAAGGCTGCAGAAAGTAGCCAAAAAGGCTTAACAAGGCTGGATACCTGCTCCAAGAGGTCCCGCTCAAATGGATTTGCTGCTGTGGAGATGAATGCATTGGAAGCTGTCACAAATCCAGGCAGACCAGCGATTAACCTCTGGTGGATTGGCCCTAAGTCCCAGCTTTTAGGGTTATATAGGAGGAGTAGCACCAACAACACTTCAGATGATTCAGGAACTGGTCAGCACAACTTGCTGTGTAGGACTCACACTAGCAGAGGCTAGAAGCAGGGTTCAAGGCAGGTCCATTTGGAACTGGTCAGCTGGGAAAAAGGCCCCTGAATGCTTGTTGTGCACCTGTAGTTCATACAGGAGGTCAGCCAACTGACCATTGGAGTTACCCTGGTATTCTGGGTTAATGAATAGTAGATCAAGTATTTCAGTCCACAAGTCAGCCCTTCAGGCAGTAAGGCAGTCCTTCTGGCAGCAAGACAGTCTTTCTTCTGAGTTGAGGAGTAGTAGAAGGGTAGGTGTATTGCAGTTATCAAATCATTGTTCAATAACTACGACAGCTTCTAAAATTACAATTAGAAAACACATAGCTTCCATTCTCTTAATTCATATTATACCATTTAATCATTCATCATCAACCACTTTTTTCTCAAGAAATATGTCAATTAAGTTCAGTAAATTAAGAACCCATGCTCATTAAGACACTAATAAAAGATGGAGATTGATAGTTAAAACAATAGTTGATTGCTTCGCTGGTGGATTAAATATTTGCCTAATTAAAAAATCTTTGAAGATATTGCTTGCATAGATGTAGTAGATATGGGCAGATACAAATAATGTGTTCCATAGTCTCTGCTTAAAACTGCATAGATGACATGAACCATTGCCCTTCATATGTGGGTTCCCAGTCCCTTTAAATTGATACAAAATAATTTTATAAAAGCCTGAATCGTTGTTACATTCCAGGTCCTTTTACATTGAAGCATTATGCAAGCCAGCCAACAGACTCAGATTTCATTCTAACCACTCCCAATTTAAGGAGTTGCTTAACACGAGACATATGTCTTTTCGTATTCATTTAATTTCCTATAGTTAAAAACTGGTGAGACGTGAAGTCGCAATAGTATAAGATTGGTCGTCAGTGCTGTGACTAACTGGGTAATTGCTCTATCTCCATTAAGCTTGGCGAACCTGCCAATTACTTTCCCAATTCTTATTGTTTTTTTTGTAATTGAATGTATATGATGTAGCCAGGAAAGTTTGGTGTCTATGGTTCCTCCCAAATATATGTATTTATTAAGTTCCTCGATTGTTGCCTCCCAAAAATCAAATGTATGGATTTCACTTTCCTCCCAAATGTAACCACTCTAGTTTTTGATTAGTTATATTGGAGTTTATTTTCCAAATTGTAGACATTTAGTTAAGACAACTGATGTTTCAGGCCTTTTGGCGTTAGAGAAAAAATATCTATGTCATCTTCGTAGCATAGGCCAGATGAGTAATGTGTTGATTGATGAGCTTAGCTGGTAAGCCATCCAGACCCTCCAACACAAGTTGACAGATCAAAAATGTACAAAGAAAACAGTAGGGGTGCTGAGATGCAGCCTTGCTTCAGACCATTTAAAGTTGCCATTTTTGTTGATAATGTGTTAGGTGTTAATTTGATTCTGACCTAGATACCTTTTTGTAGCTCTAGTAAAAAGTAAAGTAGAGATGGATCAATACCCTGGGTTATCAATTTATGCCAAAGCCGTTCTGAGCTGATTTTTTCCAAAGCAGAGCTATAATCAATGAAGCAGGCATGAATCGCCAAATTCCTATTAACAGCCTTTTAAGCAAGCATGGTCAATGCCACAATGTTATCTAAAATAGAATGCCCTGCATGAAATGCAGTTTGAGTAAATGGTATTAACTGGTTGGCATTTACCCAGGATGTTAGAAGACTGATTAAATGTTTAGCAAATAGCTTTCCTTTGCTGTCTAATAACACTATTAGCTGACCATTTTTGGGATAATATTTTTGGACTTGTATATTAACCAGGTGCAAAATTGATCCTTTCTATGACTCATAAATCAGATCATCTGAGAGAACATTTGAAAAAAGGATATATAGTAAAGAGCTCTTCAAGAAAAGGATCTGCATGTATAATGTCCACTTGATAATCTTGCTGTTTTGATTAACTTAATAATGTCTTCTTCAGTGATCTGGGGCAATTTGGTTCGATAGCTGGAACCTAAATTTGAAGACTTTACAGAGCATGAATATGTCCATGTGCTATTATTAAATAAAATAATCGTTGGCAGTTCTGTGGGAACCTATCCCTTGGACAATCACTCTCTAGAATTGCTTGTGGTTCCTTGTTTTTATAGCCACCGCCTATTCTGTCTAAGCATCTCCTTGAATTGTCTTGACTGCATCCTTTCTCCTTGTCCTCATTTTTAGTTTGGCTGATTTCATCAAAAGATTAAGCTCCGCGGAATATACATTTTTAATTAAAGATTTTAGTTCATCTTTAAAAGTTTTTTTGTGTTAGTTATTATAGGATTTGTTTATTTCCTCAGATGAGCGGTATTACTGTTCTTGATAGGCCATGCTAAATCCAGTGTGAAGTGGTGTAACACAAAATTTAGTAATTGTTCTCAATCTGAAATCCATGCCTTTTTCATTTGATGCAGGGGATGAATCATCTAACCTATTCATAATGGAAGTTAATTCACAAAGATTCTGTAGTTTAAGTATAAAATTAGGTTTACAATTTATTACAGTAAGTGAATCAATATTTATGTTGTGTGTTTTAGAAAGAAAATATTTAAGATGAACTGACATTGCTTGTGACCACTCCCCTGCTGCATCTGGATTTAAACGTTTACCATAAGCTGAATTTAGTGTAATGGCTGAATGTATAGTCAAAGATGCTGGTTCCTACTGCTGACTGGAACATGTTCTTGGCTGGTTGATCCGTTATAAATCTTCCATTTAATGAACAATGCCCAAGTTCTTTGAGAAAGTTAAGTGTATAATTACTTATTGCTGTACATTGTTTATGGATTTTCATTGCCAATGTAGGAGAGGGTTGACTATGAAAAAAAAGATCAAATGAATCTTTGTTTGGTCACCTCTAGTGATGGAAAATAGGTATTGATTAAAGTATCCTATTAATATACCCAAACATTGAGTGCGTGACTCAAGAAAATATTTCAGTCGATCCAAAATAGGTACTTTGCCATTGTTCTTAGTAAAATGAGGGAAAATTATATATTTACTAATATGATTTTTTACAAGAAGCAATCCTCTAACTGAACAATCAGGATATTTCTTTACTTTAGTTCAACTATTGAAGTTTGAATATTTATTGAATTGCTAATTAGGTTATAAAACCTCTACTCGGTTGACCTAAACGTTCTTTTGTAGCAAATACTTCATACTTGGCAACATTTGATATGAATGAATGAGTGAGTGAATGAGTACGCTCTTGTATAGCGCATGGCTACCCTGAGGCATCCCAGCGCTGCAAGACCACGGACAGAAGAAGACAATCAGTGGAACAAAAATGTCTTCAATCGCTTCCTGAATACGAGATGGTTCATTTCCAGCCTGATGTTATCTGGGAGTTTATTTCAGCCCTTGGCTACATGGAAGGAAAGCTGGCGGCCACCCATACGGGCTCTCTTCACCCTGGGTACCACCAGCAAATTTCGCTGATTAGATCTCAAGGATCTAGCGGCATGATGCCGACAAAACAAGCACTGGAGGATGGAAGGACCAACATTACTTATAGACTTGTGTGCCATACAGAACGTTTTAAACAAGATCCTTTCCTGGATCGGGAGCCAGCGAAGTGACCGAAGTGCCGCCTTCGCCGAACAGCGTTTGGGAAGATTCATAAGCAGCCGAGCTGCACAGTTTTGTACTGATTGAAGAATTAGGATAGAACCAACTGGAGCTCCCAGATAGACAGCATTTGCGTAATTCAGACGCTATAAAATCAGCGACTGGACCAGCATGCGTCTGGCCTCAAAAGGTAGGAGGGATAGGACTTTCCTGAGGACCCTAAGCAGTCCATAACAGGTTGCCGCCACCTTCTTGGCCTGGACCTGAAACCCCAAGGTGGTATCTAGCCAGACCCCCAGGCTCTTTATTTGGGTTTTTGGGGTGGGAGGGGGGCCCAGACAGTGCGGCCACCATGGGTCGAGGTTGATGGGAGCTTTATAACCCAGGAGCATGATGTAGTTTTGGCCCCATTTAGCTTAAAAACGATGTTGTCATCCACTCCAGAACCTTGGAGAGACAGGGGGTCAAGTTGTTACTCCCCTGATCTCCGGCGTCATCCCTTGCCAGGGAGACAACCAACTGCGTATCATCGGCGTATATATGTTGAGGCATGGTTCCACAATTCCTGAAAACACATCATGTAGTAATTAATTAAATACCTAGTTAAATTGCCATCAGGTGCCTGAAATTGGCTGTCTACGCCAACAATATTCCATGACCAAATTGTTAGCTCTGAGACTTAGGGCCTGATTTAGATTTTGGTGACGGGTATCCCGTCCACCAAAATTTAAATCCCGTAGGATTTATATTTTGGCGGACGGGATATCTGTCACCATTGTGACGGAGTAATTATTTCACCAAAATCTAAGTCAGGCCCTTAATTTTCCATTTGAGTTTATTGTGAGTTAGGAACAATGAGAAGAATTAAGACATGATTTAGGTTTCGTCAGACGAGTTACTCCATCACAACGGTGGAGGATATTCCATCCGCTAAAATATAAATCCCATAGGGTATAATGGGGTTAATATTTTGGTGGATGGGATATCCGTCACCATTGTGACGGAGTAACTCATCTGCCAAAATCAAAATCAGGCCCTTAGTGCCAAACCTATAGTTAGGGTTGAGTAACGATGATATTGAAATCCTTGGATACATTCCAAAGACTTATTTGTTGACATTTAAAAATGTGTCTGGTCATTAATGCACTCTGGGCCTTTCATATTCCTGATCCTTAGTGATGTTAATTGACTTGAAGAGTTAGTAAACTGGGTAGTTTTAAAAATAGATGGATACTTAGGCATGGGTGGCTCCTCCGTAATGGCGGAGGAGCATCACTCTACTGTCAAAGTCAGTCACATAAAAATAAAATGATAATTAAACAATATTATAATTTTCATTTTCTGTGACTGACTGAGCCGGTGCCAGTGCAGGTTGGGGCAGGCTGGCCCATGGCAGGGGGAGGAGTGAAGGGCACTGTAAAGTGCGCATGCCAGCTTGGCCGGCCATCTTAGGCCGGCCAACCTGAAATGCACACTTATATTTCTCCAACCCAGTTGCGTTGCACAGCCGGGTTGGAGAAACAGCATAGACTCCCATGCATCCTCTGAGGGGCAGACCACGCTGCTCATACAAATACTGGCACTGCCCTCATGCTAGGTATAGCATGGAAGCAGCATCTTGATTGGGTGGGGAGCCTGTGCTTGACCAGTGACTGGCCGGAGCAGAGAGCCACAGAGGGGTCCGTCAACATCGTTGACAGGTATGTCTTTTTTATTATTACTATTCCCTGCCCCCCCCACTTTACTTTTGCTGTGGCCGCCACTGCTCTTCGGTTTGGTAACTAAAAAAAGAGTAAATCCTGATGGTGATGCCACTTTATAAAGTCACAGGAAATCTAACATTTTCTGAATCTATCCTGGCTCAGGGTAATCTGCATTTTTAGCGCGATTGGACAGTTTTCCACTGATACCTCAAAGGTTGTATTTATTTTATCTGATATTTGAAGGACACTTTAATCTGGAGAAAAAATCCATAATCTTAAATAACATTTCTTGGCTTCAATAATATGCAGTCTTTTTAGAACAGTTTAAGGCAGTGTTTGGTTGACAACAGATTACACAGGCAGCACACCCTGGCTTAATCACCTTATGGCAAGGTGCTAAAGATGCCATTACCTATGTTAGTCAATTCCCACAATTAAAGTCAGACGCAGTATGGACTGATGAAGCATCATCCACTGAATTCCTACTAAAATTGCTTTGTTGCTAGTGCCCTGTCAGCCAACTAAATGTAATGAATTCATTAGTTTAGTGCTTTAGATAGATCATCAGTAAAACAATGGAGTGCAGAAAAATATGGGAATTTGTGCGGATAGATTCCAACAGTCCAACTGACACCAAGCAAGTCACACCTTTGGAAGAGCCCATACATATTAGCATTGCATGGAAGTCTTTCTCTCAAGCATAAAAAAGATCATAAATTAAATTGGGGGCGTGGCTTGCAGCCACGGAAGATGGTGGCTTCGTTTGCGAGCTGCGCTAGCAGACTGGGATTACCCCTACAAATCTGGCATAATCCGTGCACCGACGCGGCCACAGAGGACGCCTACTGTCATCGGAGCGTGGCAGTGACCCGCGACAATGTCTGGGGGCAGTTTTTGGCGACTGTGGGTGCAGTGACATTGCGCGTTGACCAGAGACTGAGACGGCAGGAAATGGCGCCTGCCCGGGACCTGTGAGAGGTGACTGCCCACTGTCTCTGTTTCGCCTGAAGCATGTCCGCAGATTTCAACAAGCCTCTCCGGACCGGCTGTGTGTCGCATTCCTGCAGTGATACGGGCCCTGGGGCGAAAGGAAGAGCAGGCATCCCCGCAGCCGAAATTCAACGCCATTTACTAGAGAAATGCGGAGGAGGCTGGAGGGGCGGGGGGCTTCACCCGCGTTTGGACTCGGACACCTGGGGCCACGGGCAGCTGGCGGTGCCGGCCGGGAGCCTTTGGATACACGAGGCGGCGAGGACAGTGGGATTGGTGAGCACTCCCTGCCCCATTGTACTCGCTGTGGTGGCGGTTGTTGGCGCGCGGCTCTAGACGTGCCGGGAGAGGGCCTGAGCCCTGTGAATTTGGCCTGGGACCCAACATACTGCGACAAGCGCTACATTCTGCAGGGCCCCAGACTGCACCTTCGGGACTGCCTCTCACGCGCTAATGCGAGTACATGCAGGGTACATGTGAAGCAACACTCTTAGCTTTGGTCTGCTGAATGGACATCCCCAGATTTGAAAGTGGTTGGTGTTACTGCGGCCCATGGTGAGCGACGAATCCACCCGATCCTGGTGATAAGTGCGTTGCCCTGAGACGGTGTTGGAAGGGGGCATCCGTCATGAGTGCAGGTCCTTGGCGAGGCTTCCCAGAGTGCTGGTGCTCTGCTGTACCCTTGTTCTTGGTCCACCATGGGTCGCAACAGGCCACTGGGCCAGACAAATCAAATCAATAAATACACAGTTGCTGTGAACTGGGAGGAAGGCACGACGGGTGGGGGCCAACAAGAGGACCCTGAGGAGAGCGGCCTGGCCCCTCTCTGAAAGATATCATGAGGGCTATTAGAGATTTCCATGGTACCCTGGAGCCTAAACTGGACTCCGTGAACAGGGGCAGCTCTAGGCTCATGGTGGCCCTGGGCAGGGAGCGTAGGTAGGAGGCCCCGGATTCTATCACACAGCGCCAAGGGCATGGGAGGTGCAGCGCGCTGGATGGGGAGCAGGCCATGTGCCGCTAGCCTGTGACCAGCAGCGGGGGAGAGAAGCACTGCAGCAGGCCGGGTGCCCAGCTCCCCGCTCCATGTTCCCACCGCCATACCACAGGAGGGAGGCAACACGGACTCACAAAAGGCACCCCAAAATGAACTTTGTATCTGCAGTTTGAATTCTACATATCGGGGCTCCTGTGCTGCGGGACGGCGAGGCAGCCGTAGCACCAGTACATGCTGACCTGACAGGATGCACAGAATACTGAGTGTCTGTCCCACAGCATGCCCCCTCACTCGTCGCTGTATCCCAGTTTCGAGCAGGGGTCCTTCTGCTCACGGCAACACCGTCACTTGCAACCCTTTACCATTCGCCCAGATAAAATCGCCCAGGGTAGAATAAAAATTGTAACCTTGCTCAGAATGCACTTTCCTGAATTAGCTAATGAGAAGCAGCGACTGCTAAACGTAGTTTTGCTTCAGGGAGCACCTGTCCCAGATGCTATGCACAGCGCCTCAGCACAGCGCCTTCTCACTGCCGCTGCGTTCAGCACTAGGTGAACCATTAGAATGACAATTGAATTGAGCTCCACAGCGCATGCTTCACAGCAATACTCACAGTATGCGCTGTGTTGCCTTAGTTACAAGTTCTGACCTTTAGAAAACTACTTTATTATTAATTTGCAAAAACGCTACATCTTTTTGTTAAAAAACGACAAACACAGGTAGGTGAATGTGTGTTTAACCCAGTGTGTCCACTTTTGTGCCTTTTGCGTTTGGAGTCATGCATGCGTTTTGAAACTACTAGCAGTGCACACTCATCCAAAAGGAATACTATAACAAGAAACATACACAATTCATATAGCTACAAGCCAGGTGAAATACTGCAAACCCTGCAAGGCGTTAAATACCTCCAATGCTGCAATTCATATACATCGATTAGCGATTTATCGCCATGAGGTCATGAAAGTAGTAACAGGCACTGCGCTAACAGAGACCTGCCTAATTTAACAAAGGTATATAGCGACGAGTCGATGTGTTAGAACCTGCATGCGTGGCATCCGCAACCCAAAAGGAATGGCACACAACTGCGCGTCTGTTAGACTGGTATGGCGCCTGAACTGTGCCTGCCAGATAGGCCTGGCGCAGTGTGTGCGCTGGGGACAGTCTGATACAGGAGTATGTCTGTCAGCTGGAGGAATGTGTGTCTGGCGAATAAGATGGCGCATGCAGCCTGGGCCTTACCTGGGCTGCCTGGTGAACTGCAGTGCAGACTCGACTCCTGACTAGCTGTCACGGGTCGGGACTCGAGCAAGAGTAGACTCGTCTCTGCAGTCTGTCCGTGTCCGTCTAGCTCCAGGCGCTGGGAGTTGATGACAGTGATGGCAGGCTTCCTTCTTCCAGTACGTTCCGAGGACCACACCACCACCACAGAATGCAGGCACACACCGACTGGAACTGTGTCTGTCATCGCGGGATGGACTGATGATGACTACGGAATGGTTTCTGTTTCATTCATCGACATGCCACTGCTGTGCTTCGGAGTCTGTGGAGAGCTGCAGGTACACTTCGGCTGTGCTTGGACAAGTTTCTCTCATCTCTAGTGGTAGTACATGGTCAGTTTCGTGGAGATTCTGGAGTGCATTTGTTTACCTACGTTTGTGTTTGCAATTATCAGAGCGGCACATTTCAAAATGAGTCAGATTTCTCATGAGATTCTCTTCGTATGAGGTTGAGTCTGCGCAGACTCGAATCCTCGGGTTTCCGACGTCTGCCAGACCCGACGCCCTTGGTGAGAAACACCGCCACTGCCAATCAGGGACGAGAGCCGGAGGCCGCCAAATCCCTGCCAGGGGCCGCCACGCAAATATTGTGTTCATCCTCGTGGCGGCCCCTGGGGTTTGGCGGCCCTGTGCAGGTGCACAGTTTGCACATGCCTAAAGCCGGCCCTGCCGTGAAAGAAGAGATGAATCTCCTAAGGTCGGACTTCCGGAAAATGTCAGCCAAGGTCTCTGTTGTGGAGACTGGAATTGGGGGCCTTTATTGAGGCTGAAGAGGCTGGAGGAACAGGTTGCCGCTCTCACAAAGATCCAGGCCGACATTCATGCTCGCCTGGAGGACCAGGAAGGCCGGGCTAGATGAAATAATATTCGCATAGTTGGAATGCCGGAAGGACTGGGGGGTGGCATTGACGGATTGGTTTGTAGAAGACCTGGTCCTAAACCTCCTAAAACCTAAACGTCTTTCAATTGCTTTTCTGTCGAGCGGGCACACAATGCCCTGGGAGGTAAGCCCAGACCTGGGACTGCTCCTCGCACGATCATTGCCCACATCCTTAATTTTAGAGACAGAGACGCCATACTACAGGTGGCACGCACTCATGGAGACCTTCACCGTGACAACACCACCATCCGTTTCTTCCCAGATGTCATGCTTCAGGTTCAACTACAGTGGCGCTCCTTTGATGGGGTGAAAAAGGCCCTTTGAGACCAGGGCGTGAATTACATGATGCTCTTCCCAGCCAGACTCAAAATCCTGGACAGCGAGAAGGCCTACTTTTTCGATACACCTGCGGATGCCAGCGACTGGCTAGAAGGCTGGCGAACTGTTGGTCGGCAGGGACGGCAGTTAAGCTTGGCAAATCGAGCCGCGGACCTTGATGAAGGGCAATCCACCAGTGTCAGAGAGCAGCGGATGGCTGCGTGACTTTGAGGGACAGGGAGGGGGGAGTTCGGGTGTTGGGGGGATGGGCTTATGGGGTTTAAGGGAGGTGAGGGGGATGGGGAGTTTGCTCAAGGCCATCATATTCATTACAGACTGGGGACTGCTCTCGGGGTCACGTCTGGGACAGTAGTTCCTCTGAGAGGGTGGGCGGGTTTTCTGGGCTGGGCAATAAAATCAAGCGTACATTGGTGCTGCAACATGTAAAGAGGCACTCCCCGGATGTGGTCCTTCTTCAAGAATCGCATCTGAAGGGGAACAGATGTAAAGTCCTTGATCGGTTCGGCTACAAAATGGTCATACACTCGGGGTTCACATCTGGGTCACGTGGTGTGGGTATCTTAGTACGTAACACCCTACCTTTTGGTATTTCGAGTACCTGGGTGGATGAGGTGGGCTGTTTCGCCGCAGTGCCAGGTAGATGGGAGGGACGCACAATGGTTTTCTGCTCTTGCTATATTCCCCCTGGCCTTCACTCTGGGTGCTTTCCCAAGCTGAGGGCATTTCTGAAAAACCTACCTGCGGGAATACTACTTCTTTGTGGAGATACAAATGCTGTTATGTGCCCAGAGATTGACAGGTCTAATGGCCAAACAGGCAGGCATGGGGATTGGGGCCTCTTGGACTTTGTCACTGCCATGGGGATGGGCGATCTGTGGCTGGCGCAGAACCCCACACTTAGACAATACACATTTCACTCGGCAAGGCACGGGTCCTTCTCAAGGATTGACCATTTCTTTACCTGCACGGATCAGATGGGGGAATTTGGCACCACTACACATATGGCTTAGGGATTTTGGATCATTCCCCTGTTTGTACCACCCTTAGGGGCCCGGTCGTAAACAGAGCATCCTTTTCCGAAAATAGACCCCTGGTGCCTCTGGGACCCCGAAATTGGCGACAAGCTTAGGGATGGGTCTGAGCTGTATTTTAAGGAGAACTTGGGGTCTGTGAATTCCCAGAATATTTTATGGGAAGCATACAAGATGGTGCTGAGGGGCCTGGCTCAGTCACTTATTGGGGCACAAAACAAAGAGTAGTGTCTCCAGATCTGGCTCCTGGAGAGTGAAATACATCAGCCGGAGGGGGACGCAGCTGCAACCCCCTCTGTGGGTCTTTGCCACAGGCTAAAGCGGAAACAGAAGGAACTTAGGGTCTTGGCCGAGAGCTTAGGCCCGAGCCTTTGCACTGGCCGCACAGCACCGGATTTATGATGTTGGTGATAAGGCACTGAAATTGTTAGCGTGGTTGGAGCGCGGTGATAGGGAGCGTTCGTGGGTATCTTCTGTACGGGACGAAGCGGGCAAACTATGCTTGTCCAGCACAGACATAGCAGAGGCCTTTGTGGCTCATTTTGAGAGAGTGTACTCACCTGTGTGCACTAGAACTGAAGAGGATTGTGTGGATTTCTTAAGGGACTTCGCGCACCCCAAGCTAACTGAGGAGATGTGTGAACGCCTTAAGGCGGACGTCTCAGTAGAGGAGCTCGGTAAGGCGCTCAACTCCCTGCAGTCGGGCAAAGCATCTGGTCCAAATGGGCTTCCAATCGGAATCCATAAAAGACAAGCCTCGATCGTCACAGCCCCCATGCTTGGGATGCTCAAGAAGGCGCAAGAGCGTGGGTACCTGCCCCCTGACCAGAGAGAGGCCATGATCGTGGTGATCCACACAGCAGTGAAACCGGCAGAACAATGTGCCTCATACCGGCCGATCACTTTGCTCAATGTGGAAGGGAAGTCTCATGCCAAGGTCCCGGTGGATCGTATTCTATCGGTAGTTACAGATTTGGTCCATGTTGACCAATCTGGCTGTATGCCCCGCAGAAGTACTCGTCATAACCTTCGGCGTCTCTATGGGGTTCTGTATATGACTGAGGATGTTGCAGACACCCAGACGGCATTGATGGTGCTGGAAGCATCAATGGCCTTTGATAGCATAGAATGGCCCTATTTGTTTATGGTACTTCAGCTGTTGGGCTTTGAACCGATCTTCTGTAGCTGGGTACGGCTCCTATATGAAAGACCGACGGCTCGAGTGTGGTTTAACGGGGCTGTATCTAGGGCCTTTTCCCTGCAAAGGGGACAAGGCAAGGATGCCCTCTGTCCCCTCTCCTCTTTGCTCTGTCGCTGGAGCCACTGGCCCACTGGATCAGGAGGGACCCCTCGATTTGGGGACTACGGCAACAGACGAATGAGAAGAGATTATAACACTATACGCTGACTACATCATCCTCTACCTGGCAAGGCCATACCACTCGATTGCCCAAGTAGTATTCTTATTCGAGTTGTTCGGTAGATACTCCAGCTAAACCATTAATTAGTCGAAGTCTGTGATTTTTTCCCCTCTTTGGTTCTCCCCCTCAAACCCCATCTAGGTGCTCTGCATTGGTGGTCCTGGAGGCATTCAAGTATTTAGGCGTGATAGACAGAAGTTCTTCAAGAGGAATCTCGAGCCCCAGCTGACTCACCTGCAAGCCGACGTGGCCCACAGGTGCACTCTCCCGCTCTCTCTTATGGGTAGGGCGGCCTTGTTCAAGATGCTCACACTGCCAAAGCTACTGTATGTTCTGCAGAACACCCCATATCCGATACCGACAAGTGTATTCAAATGGATCTCACAGTGGTGTGGACCTTGTATGGGATGGATGGCCCCCCAGGATAGCGCTACACAAATTACACAGGGGGGTGTACGATGGAGGGTTGGCAGTCCCAGGTGTTAAATTATACCACTGGGCGGCCCAATTGCAGGTGGTCAATGATTGGGTGTACACAGAAAGGGACGAATCGGCCTACAGGGTGGACAAAATGGTCATGCCACGGGGCACTTGGAAACTCTTCTGTATGCCCGTAGACCTCAGAAGGTATGTCCGGACCACACTAGGGTAGTCTTCCACTGCTGGCAGGAGGCGAATCGGCTCCTGGGCCGGACTGGCAAGTTAAACGGGAGAACTCCACTTTGGCAGGGGGAAGGCGCAAGGGGAGAATTGCATGTCACACCTATTCTGGCGCATCCCTGCTGATTTGCAGAGATGCGCCAGACCTTGTAAATATGCCCCAATGAATGGACCAACTCTCAGCATGCATGGTGGATGCAGTTCTTCTGTAGGTTTAGTAGCTAATCCCTTGTAGGCTAGGAATATGTATGGAAAAGCGGATGCTTTGTCCTGACAACAGGAACCAGGAAAACCCCAATTGGATACACGTCCTATTTTGGCTTTACAGAATGTTAATGATTCTGATTTGGAAGGTTTGTACTGCTGGGATCAACAGCAATTAATTAAGGAAGAACCTTATGATAGCAACATAACGGAGAGGTTGTTTTTTCATTTGAGCAACAGGGAAAAGTACTGTTCTGTTGTTCAATGCTTTCATTGTAGGGCAACATGGGGAAAGAAAAACTTGAGATCTGGTGATTAGACATCTTTGGTGGACCACTATCAGAAGGGATCTAGGTAGATATATGAAACAATGGTCTCTTTGATCCCTGAGGAAATGTTCTCATCAAAATCTTTCTAACCCTTAGTTGCCTTAACCATCCCGAGATACCCTGGTGGAAAATCTCCATGGATTTCATCACTGACTTTCTGCTTTGAAGAAAACACAATAGCTCTAATAGTGGTTGACTTCACTATTATGCTACTTTCATTTTGTAGCAAAAATTGCCTACTAATCTTCTTAAAGTACATAGTACAATTACATGGTGTGGCTTCTGAAATGATCACTGGCAGAAGCTCCTAGTTAAACTTGAAGTTTTAGAACACAATGATTCATAGTTTGGAAACTGTGAAGTTCTGGTCTAGTAGCCATCAACACAAGATGGATGGTCATCCTCAGCGACTGAGTTAATATCCAGGACATTTCTTCAACATTACTTCATGATCTAGGAAGAACAATAGACTTTGCGGTTTCTGGTATTCTGGTAGCAGACTTTGACTAAATAATTCTCTGCATAATTGTATAGGAAATTCTCTCTTTTGCTGTTACTTGGGTTACTCCTTTAAATATTTACCAAGATTGAACAGTCAACATGAGCCCCATAAGTTACAACACTATTATCCTCTACCACGTCGATACAGGCCAGCTCACTACTGCATTTACAATAAGCAAAAGATGATTACAAGCTGTTTGCTGATCATCATCAAACAATACTCCTAATTACAAGAAATGGGATTTGGGTTTGGTTGTGTACTCATTGCTTGACCTTGCTAGTCATTATCCCAAATTTGCACCTACGTTCGTGGGTTCTTTTCCATTATTACGTTTGGTGGGACAAAATCAATGGCTTCAGATCTTTGAACGGGATGGAGTATTTATCTTGTCTGCACATATCTAGGGTTAAACTTGCCATCTACCTTCACCATTAATCAACGATTGGTCCAATGAAAGGTTATGACCAGTAAAGCACTTATGGGAACCTGACACATTTGCTCATGCCCCTAGATAGTAAAATTGATACTTGTACTTGTATAGCGCACTACTCACCCGCAAGGGTCTCAAGGCGCTTGTACGAATACCGCTGTGGAACCCGTCCTGGCTTTCCCTGTGAGGCGTCCACTCCTGGGCACCCCCAGGAGTAGCTTTTTTAAAATCTAAAGTTCCCTTTCAAGCCAATACAATGAGGGAAAGACCTAAGGTGGGGAGGGAGGTTAAGTTCAGGTATAATCAGGGTATGCAAAAACTGGGACGTGCTTTGGGAAGAAGATGCAAAAGAATCTGCACAAGTATCCCTATGAGACTGGGGTTGACTAGCCTATGGGAGCTGGGGTGCCGAGACTGCTAATATGGAAGGCCAGGGTATGGGACTTCCAAGTCATGAGTAGCAGCAGTGCTTTATAAATAGTTATTTCCCCCCAGAAAGTGCACTAGTATTTTTCCATACTCTATTGGTTCCTACGCTATAATTCCAGGTAATTCAACATCCTACTCATCCTTCATGTTTGTTGTTTTGCATTTTTTTCTGTTCCTTCTGTTCCACAACTTCCTATGTGAACTTTGACCTGTTTGTAGAATATGATTTGGCTTGGTTTGCTTTGCTTTGTCCCTTGCTTCCTCTTAACCTTTTTCAGCATTGCTTTCAACCAGCAGTTCCCAAATGTAATGCTTTGTCTGACCCACCATTTTGAAGCCCTTGAGTATAGTAACAGAAATCATTTCTCGTATTTCATTGCTTCTGACTGCAAACCATAGGAAATGCATGTCTGTTTTTTGCCTCTGTAGTAAATGCTTGGCGTTAACCTACAAGAACACTACAGAGAATCTCCCAAAAAATTAAAGACGTGCCTCACACAAATCAAATCAGGTGTTTGTTAAGCACGACTACTCACCCGTAAGGGCCGCAAGGCACTGGGGGTGTGTGGGGGGGGGGGCGGTTTGCAGGTTCCAGTCCATCAAGAAGGGGGTCTGTCAAAGAACCAGGTTTTGAGGTTTCTTGCGAAGATGGGAAGCAAAGTTATCTGTCTGAGATGGAGCGGAAGCTTGTTCCAGGCACTGGCCGCCCATAAGGAGAAGGAGTAGCCTCCCGATCTGGTCTTTCTGGTGCTGGGGACCATGGCATAGGCGAGCTGGACTGATCTTAGGGTCCTTTGGGGTGTGTGGATTTTGAGTCGGCTGTTCAGGTATGCTGGTCTGGTGTCGTGGAGGGCCGTGTGAGCGTGGGTTAGCATATTGAAGGTTCTCAAACTTCAATGGGAAGCCAGTGGAGTGTGAGCAGGTGCTGGGAGATGTGGCAGTGGCTTGCCAGGTTGAGGACCAGTCTTGCGGCAGCCTTTTGATGTTCTGTAGCCTGCGGTGAGGTTTTTGTTTATTCCGGCATAGAGTGCGATGCCGTAGTCGAGCCTGCTGGTGACCAGGGCGTGAGTGACGGTCTTTCTGTGTTTGAGGGGGATCTATTTGAAGGTCTTACGTAGGAGGTGGAGGGTGTGGAATCAGGAGGATGAGACGGAGTTGATCTGGCAGCCCATTTTGAGCTCTGAGTCCAGGATGATTCCTTATTATTAAAACTTTATTTTTGGATTTTACATCGATAACCTTCATCAAGGAGTGCATCACAGTTACACATTTAGTCATAGTACAATATGTATAAAAATATAGGACACCGGAGTACGTAGCACAGCACGGGCACACAATAGTAGAGACAGGTAGTTCAATAATGCAATAATCAAGGCATACAATCACCCAAAGGGCAATCTATTCAATCATTTCCCACAAAAAGTGCTTCCACATTGTCATTAACATTTCACAACAGAGAGTGTCTCCAGCAACAAGAATCAAGGAGTAGGCCTCATGGCGAGAAGGTGTATTAGTCACACATAATATCCTCATTTCCCCTCCCAGGGGCTGTTCATTGCTACTTATCAAAATCTCGGGCAGTATCTTACCATCTAATATCTGTTCATATGGCGGGGGAGTATCTAGAGGAAACGCCGGGTGGGGGGACGGGCGGGGGGGGGGGGATCCGCCCAAGGTTCCCTCTGCATTGTCAGCTTGTACTTGGGAAAGGTAACACCTCAAAGGGGCCCATACATCACTGGGCCGTGAAGCGGTAGGTAATAAGTCAGAATATGTGTTTAGTTGTTCCTGGCAATATGTTAAGTCATGCAGCCATTCCTTGAATTTTGGGGCCCTGCCTCTGCCCCATCGACAGGCGACCCTCCTTTTCGCTACTAGGAGAGCCAAAGCAACAAATTTGCGGTGTGCCGCCTGTAGGGGCTCCACGTACCCCAACAGTGTCAGTACAGGGGATGGGGTGATCACAGTGTTAATCATTTTGGACAGTGCGGCGAGTACTTGAGCCCAATAGAGTTGGACCGGTTCGCATGCCCAGGCAAGATGTAGGAAGTCAGCCCCGGAAGCCCGGCACCTGTCACAATTGTCGGTAGTGCTGAGCTGTAGTCGACACATACGGGCAGGGGTATAATACATCCTATGTAGGAATTTATAGTGTATGATTCTATGCCGGCTGCTCGCAGATATGCGTTCAGTCTGCTGAAGGCAGAACGTCCACTGTTTGTCTGTGAGGGGGCTTTCGAGTTCCAGGTCCCATTTCCGTCGTGCTATCAAAGGCTGATAGTCTATTTGTGTATGCACCGTCCTGTAACTAGTTGACACTAGTTTGCAAGGATTGTCAGTTTGGAGTATAAGCTGCAGAGGAACTAAGGCATCGGGTTCGGTAGGAAAGTCAGGCGTTAGCGCTTTAAGCCCTTGACGGAGCCTAATATAGAAAAAAATGTCAAGTGGGGACGGTCGTATGCCTTCATATAAGTGTTCCATGGAGCGAAACGTGCTGTCGTGGTATAGGTCACCCCAAGTTTTCACATGAATCTTGTGGAGTAATTTGCGAAACCCCCCTTCCTGCAATAAGGGCATATCCGGATGTTAAGCCAGCGGTAGCAGCGGCGCATAGAGCATTGTAGCTCCAAGACTAGTAGTCAGTCGAGACCATGCCGTGACCGTGCTCATCACTGTTGTAGGTGTTTTATCCCTGCCAGGTACCACAGAGTAGAGAGCGCCTTCTATAGGAATAGGATGGGCCAACCGGTGCTCAGCGGCTAGCTGAGGCATATATCTTGGCTGATGCACCCAGTAGTATGCATAATGAGCCTGTGCTGCCTGATAATATAGCTCGAAGTCAGGGACTCCAAAGCCACCCTGAGTATAAGGTCGAGTCAAAGTGTCCCATCTTATCCGAGGGGATTTACCGCCCCATATGAGCTTTATGAGTTCCGATGGAAGCTGTTGGAAAAAATATTTTCCCGGGTAAAACGGGATATTCAAAAAAAGGTATAGAAGTTGTGGGAGGATCACCATTTTAATCAAGGATGTTCTACCTGCCATAGAAAGGGGCAGGGTAATCCAATGTGCAACGTTGTCTGTGATGCGATTCATAGTAGTGCCGTAGTTGGCATGAAGTAGTTCATCCCTGTCTTTCTCAATGTGTATGCCTAAGTATTTGAAATCCCCGTCACTCCAGGAAACGGGATAGTCTAAGTCAAATCGTGTTGTGGAGGTTGTGAGCGTGAAAATGCAAGATTTACCCCAGTTAATCTGGACGCCGGAGAGCCTCCCAAACTGTATGAATTCTCTAAGAACGGGGTTTAAATTTTCGACTGGATTTCGTATATACAAAGTGATGTCATCCGCATACATTGATATCAATATTTGCCGTTGAAAGCATCGCAGCGCCCTGTCATTATGATATTGGCGCAATTTGGCAGCAAGGGGTTCAGTGGCTATCGCGAATAAAAGAGGTGAGAGGGGGCATCCTTGCCTGGTTCCCCGGGTGATGGGGAATTCTTCAGATAATCTGCCTTTGATGAGTACTCTGGCAACGGGCCGTTCGTAAAGAAGCCGGATCCAGGAGATAAAGATCAACGGAAAACCCATTCTCTCCAACACCCGAAAAACATAATCCCATTCAAGGGAGTGAAACGCCTTGGTGGCGTCGAGGAAGACCGCCGCCATTGGCAGATCTTCGTGCACTGAGTTAAGAACCGAGAAAAAGGTTCCCAGATTATGTGAGGTTGCCCTTCCAGGCACAAATCCGGATTGGTCAGGCAGTATAAGGGTGGGAAGGAGAAGACTGATACGGTTAGCAATAAGCTTAGCAAGCACCTTAACATCGCAATTAAGTAATGAGAGTGGGCGATAGGAGTCACATTTAGTCGCAGGTTTGCCGGGTTTGAGTAGCGAAGTGATGAGCGCAACTCTCATAGACGGTGGTAGATGGCCTACCTCCAGGGCGTCCTCATAAACCTCACGTAACACTGGGGCCATAAAGTCAATATAAGTTTTATAAAACTCTATCGGAATACCGTCCAACCCGGTGGCTTTCCCTGACCTCATGCCCATAATTGCCTCCCGAACCTCGTCCAGTTCAAATGGCGCACTAAGGAAGGCCCTTTAGGCATCACTCAGCCATCCAAGGGAGACATCAACTAGATAGTCCTGCAACCAAAGTGCTCCCACTTTAGAGGACTCATACAATGTACTGTAATGTGACACGAAGGAATTGAGGATTTGTGTAGTGTCTCGAACCACCAGCCCATCCGGGTTTTCGAGTTCAAGTATGATATTAGGTGTGCGAGCTAGCCTAATCATGGAGGCCAAGGCCTTCCCAGGTCTCTCGCCCTCGCCATAACGGCGTGCGGTCCAGTATTTTCCTCTAAAGTTTGATTCCCTTGCAGCCTCAGTAGTGTATTCAGAAATCTTATCCCGCACCTGCAAGAGTGTAGCCTCAGTGGGAGCAGTAGCCAGTGTAGTCTCCAATAATTTAAGGTCCTTCTCAAGTGCTCTTATCCGGGCAATAATAGCCTTCAAGACCCCGGCTCCATTGGCGATGCATATCCCTCTGAGCGTCACCTTGAATGCATCCCAAATAGTTTCCACATCTCTAACTGAATCTTTATTCCTCCTGAAAAAATCTAAACATTCCTCTCTAAGTTCTTCCTGAAAGGTCCAATAACATCATAGGCTGCGACCGCCAAGCTGTCGTGGGGGGCCTAGGTCCCTTGAGCGCAGTGTAATTTTCACAGGGGAGTGATCGGAATGAGTCCTGGGGAGGTGTTGTGCATTGGTAAGTGAGGTGTAGATTAATGATGTTAGGAAAATATAGTCAAGCCTGGCCCACGAGCGCGCCTGGGCAGTGAAGTGTGTGCCTTCACGTGTATCAACGTGTAGGCGTCTCCAGGCGTCAATCAGGCTATAATCAGTGAGTGTAGCACGTAATTCCGTACGCGCCTTAGTGTAGTGTTGAGGGGCTGGGTGTGATCTATCCAAGGTGGGATCTAATGTGGTATTAAAGTCTCCTCCCCAAATAATGTGATGGGGCCCCGTTCCCATAATTGCCGCCCATAACTCAGTGAAGAAATTCAGGTTATCAGTGTTAGGACCATAGCAACATATCAATGTGACTGCCATATGCCCCAGCCTGCCCCACATCATGCAATATCGCCCCTGAGAGTCTATCTTCGTCCCAGCAATAGCAAAGGGTACGACCTTTTTCACCAAGATTGCTGTACCTCTAGCGTATGTTGAAAAAGACGTGAATACAGTGTGGGCTGCCCAACGGCTGGCAAAGGTGTGTGTAATTTGCTTCCTGAAGTGGGTTTCTTGCAGGAAGGCTATGTGAATTGAGTGGCGGTCTAGATATGCCAGTACCTGTCTACGCTTCCTGGGATCCCCCAGGCCTCGTACATTCCACGTTAAGATATTCAGGTCAGTATCACCCATCAGTGGCATATGGTCTCATTTTGTGGGGGAGCACGTGCCAATGGCCGCGATCCATCACTCCGTGCTGTGGTGAAGCCTGCACTCCGGTGCCTAATAAAAGCCTAATGCTTGCGTGTGTAACTTGCATTGTGAGACCACCGTCTCGTTTACTATTACAAAGTCCTGATGTGTCAAGATTTAGCAACTCTCTGGTAGGTTTCGTGCCAAACAGTTTTACATAGTTAAGAAACAAAACGACCCCCCCTCCCCCATTGATTAACAACTTCAACAGTTGCGACCTAGAAGCCTGCACAGAAGCAAATGCAATCGACTCCACAGGTCGCGTCAAATCATGCGCAGGATACCACCTTCTAATCTCCCCATATGGCAAGGTCCCAGTAAACGAAATTATGTGTAGTGCAGAAAAGTCAGTATATCGTTGTGCCATGCAAACCCCCCCCCCCTCCCAGCATCGCCACATAACATAGTATTCACTGGCCCTCGCTCTATCGCAGGATCGGTACCCGTGTGTGATAGAAGCATCACTTGCAACAAGTGCCATGCAACGAAAGTGCTGAAACATGCATCGCAAGCATAAAATAGCATGCAGTAATACCAGCAATTTAAGATAGGCAAAAAAAGGCACCGAAGTGCCACGTTGCTCTAGGAAACGCACGTCCACCCTCCACCCACTGAAGCAGCCCCAACTTGCCAGTAACCCTAACCCTCCCCCCACCCTTAACAAATCCAAAACAACCCAACATTTGGATCAAAGTCAACAAGTGCAATGGGGTATTCCCTTCGGGGTGCAGTCTAGTTGCGCACAAATCCACCCCTCACACCTCGGCCCTCGTCCTGTTCGGCCACATTGAGGCTCAATCGGGTAGTGGGGGGGGGGGTGCCTGGAATACTTTACCACTAGAAGTCCAATGTCCATCCCATGACCTCCAAGCGGCTATCGAGGCTCGATCTGCGGCAGACCTTCCAGTAGATCTGAGAGGAAAGTAGTGAAATGAAATATCGCCCAAACAGGAAGTGATCAGTGTTACTCATCTTCGTTTGCCGAATGGAAGTCATCTTGCTTGTCATCACGATTACGCCTATCCCCAGCGCGGTCACGTTTCAAAGTTTTCACAAAGTCTTCCACCTGCTGTGGGTTTGTAAAGAAGTGCTGCTTGGCCTGATGTGTCACTCTCAGTTTGGCGGGGTATAATAGTGCATAATCCACCTGTAGCGCTCGGAGTTTTTTCTTTACGTCTAGGAATTTTCGGCGCTGTTCTTTCACCACAGGGGTGAAGTCAGGATAAATAGAGAAGGAGACCCTATCACAGGTAAGGGTGCAGTTGGCGCACGCTGCCTTCAGTGCAGCGTCTCGGTCTCGATAGTTAAGGAGACGCGCGATGATGGGCCGTGGTGGTGCTCCAGGGTTAGGCCACGGCCCCAGTGATCGATGTGCTCTTTCGACAATAAACTGTTTGGAGAATGCGTCTGGACCAATCGCCGCTGTGAGTATTTTTTCCACATAGTCCTCCATACGACCTGTGTTGGTAGACTCCGGCACACCTATGACGCGTATATTATTCCAGCGACTGCGGGCTTCCAACTCCTATTTTTTAGCCGCAATGACTCGTAGAACATTGTCCATTCTTGAGAGTTGCGTCGTATGAGAGGCCGTGGTATCATCGTTGTCAGAGATGCGCCGTTCAGTTGCAGTGATGCATTCCCCATGCACATCTATTTTTTGGACCATGGCATCCATTCTGGAGGACATCCTGTCTACTTTGTCCACTATAGTGGCGAAGTCTTGCCTCATCTCCTGCATCATCTGCTGCAAGTCGGCTGTGACCGAGGTGGCGCCATGTTCGGCCGTTGAATTGGCCTGGGAGGTTCCTGCATCCTGCGTGCTTCGGAGCCCTTTCTTGGTCGTGAGCGGGTCAAACGATAGCTTGGGTTGTCGATGATCTGGTTTGCCCATCGTAGGCCTTTTGTAGGGGCTTGACGCAGTCGGTGAAAGACGCTGCCCACGGGTGCCACGGAGTGGGCTGGTGTCCGAGTTCATAAATGACTGCCCCTTGTTTCGTCACACTTCTCATGAATACCGCGATCGATGCCCTTGGGGGGGAGGGCGAACCGTGCAGCAGTGGTGAGTACACAGTCAGTTTACTAGTGTGGCAGAATGGCCCCAACACAGGTAGGGTATGCAGGGCAGCAAGCCGCTTTCCGGAGGTCAATGCACCAGAGTTCAGAGAGAAATGGGGGCTGGGCTATCCCCAAAGCACATACAGCACGTACAGGTTCCCTTCCTCACCGGCTGTGTGTCTCTAAGCACGGAGAGGAGGCAGTGCGCCGCCCCAAGGCCCCAAGTTGTAGTCCTGATGTGGGGGGGGGAAGCAGCAGTCGATCGGGAGCAAGCAGCTGTCGTCCCGGCCACCCAGGCCCCCACAACACCCCCAATACCTCTGAGTCTTGAAGCCGCCGTGCTCTGCGAAGGCCAGAGGAAATGGTCGCTATTCTCCGGGTCCGGTCATCCCACGCTGCTCACAGCGTCTCCATGAAATAACGTTGTTCCCGAACGGGGGCTATAAGCATGCGCTTCCCAGTGGCGTCCTCGATAGTAAGCTTCCCTGGCGTGGGCAGTGCGGCCCGAATGGGCTCAAAGTGTTCAGAAAATTACCACGGCGTAATAAGCACTTTAGGGCCTTGACTCCTCGTGGTGCGCCGCGGGCTCCCGTAGGTCGCCGATCCTGCCGGCCTCAGCAGCCAGTTCCGAGCTCAGCTCCGGTCCAAGATTCCGGCGCTGTATCTTAAAAACGGCAAATCAGATTTCCCTGAAGAACTTCACCGAGGCCGCCAGACAGCCACCTCTCCGTCCGAGAGGGGTCCTCGAAGTGTTTAGGAAGTCACCACGGCATAGCAATCACTTCAGGGCCTTAATTCCTCGTGGTGCGGCGCGGTCTCCAGTAGGTCGCCGATCCCGCCGGCCTCAGCAGCCAGCTCCGAGCTCAGCTCCGGTCCAAGATTCCGGGCGCTGTAACTTTAAAACGGCAAATTGGATTTTCATGAAAACTTCACTGAGGCCGCCAGACAGCCGCCTCTCCGTCCGAGAGGGGTCAGGAAGGGCAAAGGTGGCGGAATAGAGAGGATAAATGTCAGAAAATCATCCAGGCAGCAGGAGCCTCACGTGAATGCGGCCATACTGCTTGCGCGCTCACTAGCGCCCCCCGAGTCCAGGATGATTCCTAGGTTGCGTTTTTGGTCCGTGGGGGTGGGGGGCTTCTGAGGGCGGGGGGCCACCAGGTGTTGTTCAAGGCATCTGGAATTGGGCCCATGATGAATACTTCCGTTTTATTTGTGTCTAGTTGTAGGCAGTTGTTTTTCATCCATTTGGCGACGGCTTCCATGCCTTCTCGAAAGTTGTGTCTGGCGGTGTTGGGTTCGTTGGATAGGGAGAGGATGAGTTGGGTGTCGTCACAACACCATGGTGCTCTAATTGTATCTTGTATCTGTCACTCCCATTCTCTCTTGCCATCCAGAGTTTAGTCTTTCCTCCATGCTTACTCATGTACAGTTGAACTACTTGCTGATCAAGTGGGAGGGTTTACAAAAAGGGGGTGGTGATGAACAGAGTGTCTGAGTTAAACAGACCACTCTTACCCAGTCCAAAGATCAGACTTGATCCATCACCATTATTTATCTCACTGCCCCATCCCAGTTCAGAACCTGGCTATATGCAAATCAGTCTGTCTCTGGCCCAGTGCATCATGGGAACAGGGCAGACTAAACTACCAAGCCAATTCTTCACCAGAAAGGAGACAAGCTACCGGGGACCGGTTTCTGGCATTTCAGCCTTCTTCGGCCCGGCTTGCTTGAATCCTGATGGAGCAGTGAGAAAGGGACTCATGTCTGAGTATACCCTGCCACACCTATAGTGGCCAAAAACGATTTACAAAAAGGGGGTGGTGATGAACAGAGTGTCTGAGTTAAACAGACCACTCTTACCCAGTCCAAAGATCAGGGCTTGATCCATCACCGTTATTTATCTCAGTGCCCCATCCCAGTTCAGAACCTTGCTATATGCAAATCAGTCTGTCCCTGGCCCAGTGCATCATGGGAACAGGGCAGACTAAACTACCAAGCCAATTCTTCACCAGAAAGGAGACAAGCTACCGGGGACCGGTTTCTGGCATTTCAGCCTTCTTCGGCCCGGCTTGCTTGAATCCTGATGGAGCAGTGAGAAAGGGACTCATGTCTGAGTATACCCTGCCACACCTATAGTGGCCAAAAACGATTTACAAAAAGGGGGTGGTGATGAACAGAGTGTCTGAGTTAAACAGACCACTCTTACCCAGTCCTAAGATCAGGGCTTGATCCATCACCGTTATTTATCTCACTGCCCCATCCCAGTTCAGAACCTGGCTATATGCAAATCAGTCTGTCCCTGGCCCAGTGCATCATGGGAACAGGGCAGACTAAACTACCAAGCCAATTCTTCACCAGAAAGGAGACAAGCTACCGGGGACCGGTTTCTGGCATTTCAGCCTTCTTCGGCCCGGCTTGCTTGAATCCTGATGGAGCAGTGAGAAAGGGACTCATGTCTGAGTATACCCTGCCACACCTATAGTGGCCAAAAACGATTTACAAAAAGGGGGTGGTGATGAACAGAGTGTCTGAGTTAAACAGACCACTCTTACCCAGTCCAAAGATCAGGGCTTGATCCATCACCGTTATTTATCTCACTGCCCCATCCCAGTTCAGAACCTGGCTATATGCAAATCAGTCTGTCCCTGGCCCAGTGCATCATGGGAACAGGGCAGACTAAACTACCAAGCCAATTCTTCACCAGAAAGGAGACAAGCTACCGGGGACCGGTTTCTGGCATTTCAGCCTTCTTCGGCCCGGCTTGCTTGAATCCTGATGGAGCAGTGAGAAAGGGACTCATGTCTGAGTATACCCTGCCACACCTATAGTGGCCAAAAACGATTTACAAAAAGGGGGTGGTGATGAACAGAGTGTCTGAGTTAAACAGACCACTCTTACCCAGTCCAAAGATCAGGGCTTGATCCATCACCGTTATTTATCTCACTGCCCCATCCCAGTTCAGAACCTGGCTATATGCAAATCAGTCTGTCCCTGGCCCAGTGCATCATGGGAACAGGGCAGACTAAACTACCAAGCCAATTCTTCACCAGAAAGGAGACAAGCTACCGGGGACCGGTTTCTGGCATTTCAGCCTTCTTCGGCCCGGCTTGCTTGAATCCTGATGGAGCAGCGAGAAAGGGACTCATGTCTGAGTATACCCTACCACACCTATAGTGGCCAAAAACGATTTACAAAAAGGGGGTGGTGATGAACAGAGTGTCTGAGTTAAACAGACCACTCTTACCCAGTCCAAAGATCAGGGCTTGATCCATCACCGTTATTTATCTCACTGCCCCATCCCAGTTCAGAACCTGGCTATATGCAAATCAGTCTGTCCCTGGCCCAGTGCATCATGGGAACAGGGCAGACTAAACTACCAAGCCAATTCTTCACCAGAAAGGAGACAAGCTACCGGGGACCGGTTTCTGGCATTTCAGCCTTCTTCGGCCCGGCTTGCTTGAATCCTGATGGAGCAGTGAGAAAGGGACTCATGTCTGAGTATACCCTGCCACACCTATAGTGGCCAAAAACGATTTACAAAAAGGGGGTGGTGATGAACAGAGTGTCTGAGTTAAACAGACCACTCTTACCCAGTCCAAAGATCAGGGCTTGATCCATCACCGTTATTTATCTCACTGCCCCATCCCAGTTCAGAACCTGGCTATATGCAAATCAGTCTGTCCCTGGCCCAGTGCATCATGGGAACAGGGCAGACTAAACTACCAAGCCAATTCTTCACCAGAAAGAAGACAAGCTACCGGGGACCGGTTTCTGGCATTTCAGCCTTCTTCGGCCCGGCTTGCTTGAATCCTGATGGAGCAGTGAGAAAGGGACTCATGTCTAAGTATACCCTGCCACACCTATAGTGGCCAAAAACGATTTACAAAAAGGGGGTGGTGATGAACAGAGTGTCTGAGTTAAACAGACCACTCTTACCCAGTCCAAAGATCAGGGCTTGATCCATCACCGTTATTTATCTCACTGCCCCATCCCAGTTCAGAACCTGGCTATATGCAAATCAGTCTGTCCCTGGCCCAGTGCATCATGGGAACAGGGCAGACTAAACTACCAAGCCAATTCTTCACCAGAAAGGAGACAAGCTACCGGGGACCGGTTTCTGGCATTTCAGCCTTCTTCGTCCCGGCTTGCTTGAATCCTGATGGAGCAGTGAGAAAGGGACTCATGTCTGTGTATACCCTGCCACACCTATAGTGGCCAAAAACGATTTACAAAAAGGGGGTGGTGATGAACAGAGTGTCTGAGTTAAACAGACCACTCTTACTCAGTCCAAAGATCAGGGCTTGATCCATCACCGTTATTTATCTCACTGCCCCATCCCAGTTCAGAACCTGGCTATATGCAAATCAGTCTGTCCCTGGCCCAGTGCATCATGGGAACAGGGCAGACTAAACTACCAAGCCAATTCTTCACCAGAAAGGAGACAAGCTACCGGGGACCGGTTTCTGGCATTTCAGCCTTCTTCGGCCCGGCTTGCTTGAATCCTGATGGAGCAGTGAGAAAGGGACTCATGTCTGAGTATACCCTGCCACACCTATAGTGGCCAAAAACGATTTACAAAAAGGGGGTGTTGATGAACAGAGTGTCTGAGTTAAACAGACCACTCTTACCCAGTCCAAAGATCAGGGCTTGATCCATCACCGTTATTTATCTCACTGCCCCATCCCAGTTCAGAACCTGGCTATATGCAAATCAGTCTGTCCCTGGCCCAGTGCATCATGGGAACAGGGCAGACTAAACTACCAAGCCAATTCTTCACCAGAAAGGAGACAAGCTACCGGGGACCGGTTTCTGGCATTTCAGCCTTCTTCGGCCCGGCTTGCTTGAATCCTGATGGAGTGGGAGGGTTGTCATCAGTCTTTGATGTTTAAAATCTGGAAATCCTGAAAGTTATTACCAGAAGTACTTATTTGAACTCTTCTTTGCTTGTCAAAAGCACTAATGCTGACTATCCATATTGATATCTTAGGTTCTGCAAATACATTTTTATATTCATAACTATATTCAGAAAAGAGAATGCATTGCCAAAAATGTGCTGAAAATGCGGACTATGTACAGGCTAAGCATTTATATTACAAATTGTTACCTTATTTTCCCAACTTAAGTGTACAACAAAATTCCAAAAAGAGGTTGCTACATTTTTTGTATTTATGTTTTTGGGGCTTCGAAAGAATTGAAAAATAAGGCATAAACCCCTCCTTTTAGTCACTCCACTAGCTGCCTGGTAATTTAAATTCTTCCTTTGCTAGCCTCCATTCCGTACCAGTTACAACATTTCCCGTGTCATCATAAGGATTTGGGTGCGCTGTGCAAGACATATTTTTGGGACACTGTATGCAATAAATTAAAATGTTATTACTCATGCTATTCAAATTTAAGACCCCAGGATGCTATACAATTCTAAACACGGTCACTCAAAACCAGTTGAAATATATCTTGCCTGGGTACCCCAAAAATGCTTAAGATGGCACAGGCTAGAGAGACCGAGTCAGAGGTAAAGGTTGGAAGAGAGAGAGAGATGTTTCGATAAATAGAATGAACAGGGGTCAAAAAAAAAGAAAATGTATTTTCCAAGGGGGGCCCTGGGCAATTGTCCACTTTGCCCATGCCTTAAAATGTCTTAGAATATATCATCTTTAAAACCTCACATGCAACTGTTTGTCCGGTTTCTTCCTTTAAAAAATTGTCCATACGACTCTGTTTCTGAGAGAAGTTCATTGCATGTCCATCGACACCAGAAGAGAATTCAAAATCAGATACTTTCCTCTCAAGACCCTTCACCCCAAGAGCTCACCTTACCAGTAGCTCTTTTTACCAGCTCTGGCGGAGATGGAGTATTTGGAAGCAAATATTTTCTCCTATTCCAAACTGTAGCCTTGAATACTTTACAAGCACTAAAACAGGTATTCTCTATAGCCACTTCCAGTTTCTGGAACTACCTTCCTCCATGCATCAAATCAGTACTTCTATCTTGAACTCTACTTACGCCTTTCAGTATGCCTGACGTTTTTTGCATCCTACTTACCTCTATGCTAATATTATCCTGTTTTCTTTCACATTGTCTCTACCTGGCCATTTATAACATGCACGTTATGCCTTATTTGTTATTATGCACTACAGAAGACATTAAATAAATAAATGGATAAATACATTAATGTGTTATTCTAGAGTCTTGGAGATTATTTATATTTTTGATTAAATTATACTTACCCTAGGAAGAACTCTCAAAGTATTTCTTTTTGGACCTGTTCCTTTTTAAAGTTTCACCCTAGACTTTCGCCACCCTCTGCATCTTTTTTCTGACGTCGTTTTTGTTGGCATTAGAACTGCGTTTATTTTATCCCTGCTAACAGTGTAAAAGTGCTTGTGCTCTACTTTTTAAACATGGTAAAATTGGCGGGGTTGCTGACAAAAGTGCTGTTTACAACATGGGCCACTGAGAGGTGTGCTTCAAGGGGTTGGACACTTCTCCATCCAATGTGTTACACTTTGAGAGACAAGCAAGGAGAGCTGCTGGGCAGGCAGCCACAGGAGACCACGAGTCCCACTGCCCCCTCTGGAGCCTGCACCTGCACTCAATCCCAGGCATCCCGAGCTCTAGAAAAATGCGCAGCAGTCCTGGCGAGAGTGGGCTGCTGACACAAGTGCTGTAAACAGCTTGGGCCACTGACACAAGTGCTTGTAGGGGTTAGAAATGTCTCCCTCCAAAGAGAAACACTTTGGGAGAGAAGTGAGGAGATCCACTCCACAGACAACCGCAGGAGACTACTAGTCCCACAACCCCCGCTGGAGTCCACACCTGCACTCAATCCCTGGCATATGGCCATGTCTGAACTGGGGTGGTGTGGAGTGCAAAAAAACGATGGATTTAGGTCCAGATCTGTGTACTGGGGTGAATGTATGACATTGTTCTGCATTCTGTCCATCAACTGTTGTTTTTGCATTTGTCACCCCGAGTGGGATGGGTATGCTCAGACGTGAGTCCCATGCTCTCCACACCACTGTTGTCAAGCTGTCCTGGCTGATGACGGCTGATAGCCAGAAACCGGTCCTAGGATGCTTGATTCCGGTCCAGGAAAGACATGGCTTGGCAGTTCGGGCTGGACTGGTCCCATGAGGCGCAGGGTCAAGGCTGATTTGCATATGGCCATGTCTGAACTGGGGTGGTGTGGAGTGCAAAAAAACAATGGGTATAGGCCCAGATCTCTGTACTGGGGTGAATGTATGACATTGTTCTGCATTCTGTCCATCAACTGTTGTTTTTGCATTTGTCACCCCGAGTGGGATGGGTATGCTCAGACGTGAGTCCCATGCTCTCCACACCACTGTAGTCAAGCTATCCTGGCTGATGAGTCTAATAGCCAGAAACCAGTCCTAGGATGCTTGATTCCGGTCCAGGAAAGACATGGCTTGGCAGTTCGGGCTGGACTGTTCCCATGAGGCGCAGGATCAAGGCTGATTTGCATATGGCCATGTCTGAACTGGGGTGGTGTGGAGTGCAAAAAAACGATGGATATAGGCCCAGATCTCTGTACTGGGGTGAATGTATGACATTGTTCTGCATTCTGTCCATCAACTGTTGTTTTTGCATTTGTCATCCCGAGTGGGATGGGTATGCTCAGACGTGAGTCCCATGCTCTCCACACCACTGTTGTCAAGCTATCCTGGCTGATGAGGGCTGATAGCCAGAAACCGGTCCTAGGATGCTTGATTCCGGTCCAGGAAAGACATGGCTTGGCAGTTCGGGCTGGACTGTTCCCATGAGGCACAGGGTCAAGGCTGATTTGCATATGGCCATGTCTGAACTGGGGTGGTGTGGAGTGCAAAAAAACGAGGTATTTAGGCCCAGATCTCTTTACTGGGGTGAATGTATGACATTGTTCTGCATTCTGTCCATCAACTGTTGTTTTTGCATTTGTCAACCAGAGTGGGAGGGGTATGCTCAGACGTGAGTCCTATGCTCTCCACACCACTGGAGTCAAGCTATCCTGGCTGATGACGGCTGATAGCCAGAAACCGGTCCTAGGATGCTTGATTCCGGTCCAGGAAAGACATAGCTTGGCAGTTCGGGCTGGACTGTTCCCATGAGGCACAGGGTCAAGGCTGATTTGCATATGGCCATGTCTGAACTGGGGTGGTGTGGAGTGCAAAAAAACGATGTATTTAGGCCCAGATCTCTTTACTGGGGTGAATGTATGACATTGTTCTGCATTCTGTCAATCAACCGTTGTTTTTGCATTTGTCACCACGAGTGTGATGGGTATGCTCAGACGTGAGTCCCATGCTCTCCACACCACTGTAGTCAAGCTATCCTGGCTGATGACGGCTGATAGCCAGAAACCGGTCCTAGGATGCTTGATTCCCGTCCAGGAAAGACATGGCTTGGCAGTTCGGGCTGGACTGTTCCCATGAGGCGCAGGGTCAAGGCTGATTTGCATATGGCCATGTCTGAACTGGGGTGGTGTGGAGTACAAAAAAACGATGGACATAGGCCCAGATCTGTGTACTGGGGTGAATGTATGACATTGTTCTGCATTCTGTCCATCAACTGTTGTTTTTGCATTTGTCAACCCGAGTGGGATGGGTATGCTCAGACGTGAGTCCTATGCTCTCCACACCACTGGAGTCAAGCTATCCTGGCTGATGACGGCTAATAGCCAGAAACCGGTCCTAGGATGCTTGATTCCGGTCCAGGAAAGACATGGCTTGGCAGTTCGCGCTGGACTGTTCCCATGAGGCACAGGGTCAAGGCTGATTTGCATATGGCCATGTCTGAACTGGGGTGGTGTGGAGTGCAAAAAAACAATGGATTTAGGCCCAGATCTCTGTACTGGGGTGAATGTAGGACATTGTTCTGCATTCTGTTCATCAACTGTTGTTTTTGCATTTGTCACCCCGAGTGGGATGGGTATGCTCAGACGTGAGTCCCATGCTCTCCACACCACTGGAGTCAAGCTATCCTGGCTGATGACGGCTGATAGCCAGAAACCAGTCCTAGGATGCTTGATTCCGGTCCAGAAAAGACATGGCTTGGCAGTTCGGGCTTGACTGTTCCCATGAGGCACAGGGTCAAGGCTGATTTGCATATGGCCATGTGTGAACTGGGGTGGGGTGGAGTGTAAAAAAACGATGGATTTAGGCTCAGATCTCTGTCCATCAACTGTTGTTTTTGCACTCAATCCCTGGCATTCCAGGCACTAGAAAAGTGCACCGCAGTCCTGGTCAGAGGGGGCTGTTGACACACGTGCTGTATACAACCTGGGCCACTGTGAGGAGTGCTTCGAGGGGTTGGACATTTCTCCTTTCAAAGTGTTACACTTTGGGAGAAGAGCAAGGAGAGCCACTGCACATAAACAATCTTCCCCTGCATGCAGACACCCTTGCACTAAGGTGCATGAGTGCCTGCATTGGTGCTAGGCTGCTAAGTGTAGTGCCTGCGCAGGGGGAAACGCAGGGTTGCATCATATTCTTGTAAATATGGTGAAGCCCTGTGTTTCTGAAATGGTGAAGTGAGGTGTTCAGCCATGAAGGCTAACGCCTCCCTCCGCCACTTCCCTTGTAAATATGCTCATTGGTGTGGCATATCCACCTTATGCTGTCATGTAGTTTCTACTAATCCTTAGGATCTGCACGTTTGTTGGACAACATAAACTAAGGGATTGGTGCCGACCCCAAAAACCTCCTGTGATTCTGGGCAAATCACTTAATCTCCCCGTGCCTAAAATGAATGCGTGTCCTCAT
This sequence comes from Lissotriton vulgaris, assembly GCF_964263255.1. Classification (NCBI taxonomy): domain Eukaryota; kingdom Metazoa; phylum Chordata; class Amphibia; order Caudata; family Salamandridae; genus Lissotriton; species Lissotriton vulgaris. The sequence goes on along the minus strand of NC_141695.1, from coordinate 1,320,649,539 downwards.
GTAACGTAACTGGTGCTATGTAAGCGCTCTGATACCTGATTCAGTTCGGGTCTAGTTCGCGCTATATAAAACTCTGCAAAAAAAAAAAATCCAGCTATCTCACAGTGCCACCATCCGCCCCTTATCCTGTATGAGGAGTGAATGGTTTCTGGCAAACACTGAACATGACAACCCTGACCCCGCAGGAATCGTGAAAACAGTACAATACCTTTCACCCAGGTCACTTGTGCTTACTTTCTCTCAAAGAGGTATACAAGGCAGACACAATGGGACATTTTCAATATATGTATTGAACCAATGTTATTCTTGTATAAAATACAAGTGCTGCAATAATCAGGAGACAGAAGAAAATTAAAGGGATTACAAGCACCAAAAGAGTAAATAGCAGCCACAATTTTATCATGATACTAAAACAATGGATATATGCAGGCATATATGCACGATAGTAAACTAGCGTACCCCTACGATGCGGACCCTACTCTAAGTGTACCTAGAGAGTGTGTAGATGTAGAGCTAAGAATCACCCCAAGGGACGATCTAACCCCATTATTTGAAGGGGAAGAAAGAAGGACCCCGTTTTGGTTATGAACTGGACACCCCTCACAGAATGTCAGACAGATGCGTGATGAAGTCTTGGGATGCAGGGACCTCGGTGTCCGTTGAAAGGCCTCCTCTGCTAATCTATGCAAAATGCTGATATTTCATAATAGAAAGCAGCCTTGCGATGTACACAAAGATTATCGATGTTATGGGTATGTAGATAGCCTTGTAGCCCCGTAGATGAAGTTGGGGACAACTTTTGCACATAGTGCAGAAAGAGACCTTGTACATGATGTGCGTGGCATTGTGATAATGTTGTGCGAAGTTATATTTGTAAACATGCAGTCTGACCCTGTGCCTCGTGGGAATAGTCCACAGTGGCAGGGTATGCTCAGACGTGAGCCCCTTGCTCACTTTGCCACTGGATTCAAGCAAGCCGGGCTGAAGACGGCTGGAATGCCAGAAACCGGTCCTCGGAAGCTTGTTTCCGGTCCAGGGAAGGCATGGCTTGGCAGTTCGGGCTGGACTGTCCCCATGAGGCACAGGGTCAGACTGATTTGCATATAGCCATGTCTGAATTGGGGTGGCAGAGTGGGCTAAAGAACAGTGATGGATTAAACCCAGATATTTTGACTGGGTGTGAGTGTTTGATTGGTTCAGATGCTCCGTCCATTACCACCCCCTTTTGAACCGCAAACCTTTACTGCGACTATGCCTTTACCACACATGCCATTACAATGCAAAGGCATGCATGGTAAAGGTATACTCATGGTAAAAGTCTGAAAGGTAAGTAACTCTACCCTGACCTACCCTAAACCCTAATGTAGGACCCCTGCACAACCCTCACCCGACCACCAGTCCCCTCCCTACATTTACACTACCCAGCACGACACCCAAACACTACCCTAAACCCTAAAACACTTCCCTGCACTACACGCATACCACATCACTACCCTAAACCCTAAAACACTACCCCAGCATGACCCTCCCCTGACCCTCAGTCCGGTCCCTACACTCAAACACTACCCTGCACGACCCCAGACACTACCCTAAACCCTAAAACACATTTGCCATACTACACAAACACCACAACACTACCCTAAACACTAAAAAGTATCCCCACCACAGGCCCAAACCATTCACCTCTCTTTCCTCGTGGTTCCTCTCTCCTGGTTCCTGCTTCACGTCGGCTGAGGGGCGGTGCACGGTGTACGTTGTTTTGAGGAAACAGAAGAGCCTCTGTTTCCTCACAATGAGGTGGATTGCCATTACATTGCATGCGTTGTGAAAGCACATGCAATGTTAAAACATACGTTGTAATGCCAAGCGTTGTTACATCGCATGCGTTGTGACACATGCAATGTAATGGCATGAGGGGAAACAGCTGCGTTGTGATGGCTGTTTTCCACTCAAACAGGCTACTTGGATGCTTAAGTATGATGACAATCACCTAATTGGCTTTCGTGTAAGCAGAGTCCTGCTGGGAATGTGGAAACTAAGACAAAAGGTGCAGTCAGGTTTGGTAGTAAAATGCACTTAAGACATTACTTACAGCTCTATACCTCCACCCTGCAGTAAAATGTAACACTGTCATTTGATATATGGTGTTTCTCATTTATTTCTTATAACTAATAATGCACTGTCCCATTGGAGTAGTACTGTAAGGAGTGGGCAGGAACCATTGAAAATGCACAGGTCACTTTATGATAATAATGATATGTGTATTAGATTGCATACTTAGGGTGTCTCTATACTAGGATGTTTTAAGCCAAACATGCTTTTGGTCCCGATAGATGTAAGGAGATCAGATTTGTTTTCTAATACTGTTTTACCATATACAACTGCTATAAAGAGATAGCACTACTCTCCTTAGGGCCCAGGAAGGTAATTAATATGATTAATATTTAATCTTTTATAATTGCACGTTTTACTGAAGTTATTTTTACTGTTTTAAGTCTACAAATTGTTTTATCCTGTGTTTCTGGCTTTGTGCAGAAAAAAAGCTTATTTTTAATTGTATTTGTGAAATTGGCCTACACCTTATTAATACATTTTATTTACTTGTATGTCTTCATAGGCCTTGTTCCCAGGGCCTGTAAATGTAATGCTACTAGAAGTCAGCATCACTCAATGTGCCATACACTAAAGTAGCCTCTTAAAACATGTATCAGGCCTGCCACTGCAGCTGTAGTCCAGACTTTAAGATTTTATCTAACCAAATAAACCTTTTGCCACATCCAAACCTTTCTTTTTAAAACGTATGTCACCCTTAGGATAGGCTCTAAGAGATCCTAGGACAGGGTGTGCAGCATTTAAAATGTTGGATATGTGGGTTTAAGTTTTACATGTCCTGGTAATGAAAAACTCCTAAAGTCCCTTTTCACCATTGCAAGTACTTGTCTTCTACCATAAACTAACAGTGTTACCTTAATACATTTAATGAGTGATAACTACAGTTTAGTACTAGAGATGTACTGTTCGCACTCAAATTAATTGTAATTTTAAATCCTCTTTTATGGCAAAGTTGTATTTTATGGTTACTATTCTGAAAATGACACTTTTGGAAAGTTGGCATTTTCCTTCCTAACCCAAATGTGCCTTTCTGCCTGTGTCCCAAGTCACATGACTGTGAATGAATTTACTGGGGCGTTTAGTGTATTCCTTTGAGACATAGGTGCAATAGGGCCTTGGATGTAGGACAGCAAGTTGCTTCCCTGAGCAGATTGTCCTGGGGATTGAACTCAGCCTAAGCCTTAAAGGGGCAGCCTTAGTGCTTGCCCACAGTAAGCCTAGCCGTTGAACTCCTCTCCTCTCGTGCAGATGGCAGAGTTTTCCACACTCCGTATTACACAGAGCATGTGGAGTTCCCCAAAAATGTTTTTCCTCGCTCGTGTCAAGTTGGCGAGCCCGAGTGATGAAAATCCACTTCCCAGTGATATTTCTCCTCGTTCGCGATCGTCAACATAAAGTTGGCGAGCGCGAGTGTGGAAAATAAACCTCCTGGCGAGATTTCTCAGTGCGGGGGGAGGGGTTAGGTTTCTCATTGCGTGTGATTGCTTATGCTCATGACCACTAGCATCCGGCACTGAAAATCACAGTGAACGGCATTTTTCTATCGCACTCCGCCCTGTGCAGAGCTCCGTGCTTTGTTCCAATCTATCAGAGGGATAAGCAACCTGACAAAGATTGTGTTTATTATTTTAGTGGGGCTTTCACCCCTTTCAACTAATATCCACTTTCTTACAATGTCCAATTTGGGCACTATTAATCAGTATAGTATTGAAAACACAGGTATGCAACTCACTGATGTCTTAGGTAAGTGACGTTAGCACATGTGTGACTATTGAGTATTACTTCACATTGGGGAATGATGTTGGTTGATAACAAAAAAAATGTGTTTGAACCTCTTTTACTGAATTTTTAACAAAGGGAAGAGGTTAACAAAGCAGGGCATTAGACAGTGTAATTCACTTAAAGTTACAGCACACAAAATGATAGCCAGCATCAGCAGGTTTAGAGCGTGTGAAATATTACATTGCCAAATGGAATAGCAAAGCAAGTATCCAGTAATTTATGGCTAGTAGGGTATACATGCATCCCAGTGCATGGGTGCCTCTGCTTTATGCTTACATAAGGCCAATGGAAAAGTCCAAGTTGTATAATCGCAGTAATGGCATAAGTGTGTTACAAAATCAATAACAAAAGGGGGGAACAATAAACTAGGTATATATGACCAAACTGAGACTCCCAGCCTCCACCTTTCTCAATTGTCCACACATAATATACAGTAGTGACATTGTTATCAACAATTGACCCAGCAAATCGGCAGACAAGGTATAGGATGTGCCTCGAAGTACCCATCAGTGCCTCAGATTCGTGTTACAGATTATGAGATCATGTCAACGTGTCCGCTTCACTCTCCCTCACGGTATCATTTAGGGGAGTAGAATCAGTGTGCGACTTCATCTGAAAATCATGCAGTATGTTGTCCCATTTGATAGTTATAGGGATTTTGCACAGTCCCAAATTATCTTCCCAATGCAACCTCACTCTTTCTGCCTGAGGCTACACCAGGAGCGACTGCCTCCATAGTACTAAGGGCGCAGGTTCCGCTGACTTCCAGCATCTCGTGTTGAGGCACTTAGCCATCAATAAGTGCAGATCGAGGAATCAGGATGTGACTCTGTGCCTCTACCACTCCTAAAAAGGCCCAAAATGCATACCTACCATGTGTGTGTCACTGTGTATCCTGTGCAGTTGTTCAGTTGGTTCATGACTCTTCTCCAGTAGTTGGTTAGGAGTGGACCGGTCCAAAACATGTGAAGAAAGTCAGCATCGGGCAGGTGACATCTAGGACAAATAGCGTCCGTTCGGTGAAAGTAACAATTAAGATAAGGCACTCCGCCTGGATGATACTGTATTGAATGAAGCAGAAGCATGCGTTGAGATGGACACAGACTCTCTAATATGAGGACCCACTCTTTGTCTGTACATGGACGAGCCAGAGCCTCCTCCCAGTGGTGCCATAAAGATAAGACTGGCGTCACCGTGTGTTGGAGCAGTGAGCTTGCAAGCCAGCATGTGAGGTGCCTGCCAGTTCCTATAACATGCAAGTATTGTATGGTAAGGTGTATGGAATGTTCCTGTAGCATGTTTCCCCAATTGGTGCCTAAAGCAGAAAGTAATGAGATGTACAGAAGAAACGGGCCTGGGTGCAGGCCTTCCTCCTCTACTTGTGTGCCATAAGGTACTAGAGCGTCATCTCGGTATAGGTCCTCCGCGTGTGCGAACCAGGCTCTAGCCAGGTATAAAGCTCCGTTGTTGTGGTGGTAGCACAGCCTCTAGGTATGTGGAGCAGGAGTATCATCGGCATGTAGGAGATCACAGATCGGGTAAGGTATAGACCCTAACGGTAGCAACGTGATGCAACATTACGAAGCAGCAATTCAAGGATCATGGGCCAAACCACAAAAGATGGCGTACAAGAGCTAGAGAAGCTCCGTGTCTATGACCAACGATCCGGCACACATCGCAGTAACTGGGGAAAGGCCAACTGGTGACAATTGAGCACTAGTCCTGGTGATGCAGCGGAATCTGAGCCAGTTGTATTAAGGCCAGACGCCGACTTTGGGGTAGAGAAACTTCCATGGGCCTACCTCGGAAAGGAGCAAGCAGCAACTTGGCATGTGCATTACACAGGCCCAGAGGGACGTCGGCCCTTTACTGCAGCGAGAGGCCCAGGCCCTGGTCAGCGGAAGGCCAGGAACTGAAAACGGCCACAGGAGGGCCCGAGTGAGGTCTGGATACAAGGAGAGCCAGGAGGGGAGCAGGCAGGGAACTGGTGAAGACTATCTCGCTGGGAAAGCATTCTGGCTGGGACTGAGGAGCGGGGGCCCTGAGAAGACACCATGGTGCCTGGTAAGAAGACTCAGAGGTGCAGGGGGGTAGCGATTGTGCCTGCCGGCCATACCACAGCAATAGACGGACTGGCCTGAGGTGTCACTGCCCCCCTCCCCTGATCGGTGACAGCTGTGAGTGCCGGACCTATTTGCAAACGCAGGGGGAGGGGTGATTGTCAGCCTCACCCTCTGCCCCCTGCACTGTGGCTTGTCACAGAATTTCTCACAGATGGTGAGAGATGGCGAATATTGTCAGGCTTGACAGCAGATTGAGCTGGGGCTCACAATAATGGCAGCAAAGGCTTGCAGACAGGGAGTACCCACTTTAGAGCCACGTGGTCAGGGCCCAGAGGAGGGTGGCCTGAGCTGAAGGCTGCCATATGCCTGAGGGCCCTGATATCAACTGGGCAATAATTTTAGTACGAAGGATGGCAAGTGAGGAGTGGGCAGTGGCTGCTGAGAGCTCACCTTCGACGAGGACGGACCCAGGTCTTACACTGCCTCCACACATTGGGAACTTTTTGCAGCACTTGGGAGAAGACCTGGATAGGACCAGGAGGCTGCATGTGCTTCAGTCTGGGACTGCACTGCAATGTCGCCTAAGAATTGAGTCTAGCTGCTGCATTGAGCCCCCCTGGTGCCAAGTGTTCATAACTTCCCAACCAGCCAAAGACACCCGGGATACTGTGACCTGTTGCAGCGGTACATGAAGACTGGACCGCTTTTCTGGGTTGAGACCATGAGTGGAGGAGAACCTGGGCAGGGCCTGCGATCCCCAAACCTGGTCCACTCATTGGGAACGATCAAATGTATCCACAGGGGCTTCTATTCTGACTTGCCCATTACCTAATCATAGCCACTCCTTGATCTGCTGTTCTGCATGGGACTGCTCGTGACCCGTGCGTCTAGACTGCGAGGCACACGAGGAGAGGCAGGTCCTCATCAACGGGAGAGTCAGGAAGAACTGTGGCGTGGCCTCTAGAGGGGTCCCACTAACCCCAGAGTCACCTGGTGGTTACTAGGCCACTGTGGGGACAGTTAGACTGTAGAGACAATGGGAGCAAAGTGCTGGACCAGAGGGGTCATCACACCCAGCCCCAGTGGAATTGGAGAGTCAGCCTGAGTGGCGCATGCCACCCAGTTGTTGTATGGTGTTATAGCACTTGGGGTCTGGGGACTTGGGCAATGCGGACTGTGTGGACTGCATTTATCGAGCCATCTAGACATCCAGAGTGCGGGACTACAAAACCCCTCATTGCCACAGGTGAAGGTGACCTCGCTGACACCATGGAGAAGAGAGGCGGAATCAGCTCCCAACCAAAGGGATGCCCACCCATGGACGAGATTGAGCACCCTACCTCCGAGAGTAAGCTTGGGGAGGTAACCCCACCCGACACAGATGCAAAACTTGATAAAATCTCAGAGGCTATTGCTGAATCTAGACAGAAACTTGGAGCAGGGTACATGCAGTAGTGATAGAGATGGGGTTACTTTGGGATGACCAGAAGAAACTCTCCACTCAAGTCAGAACCACTGAAACCATTATAGCGAGCTACAACGCGATGTATCAGTATTGGTGGCTCAAGTGCGCTCACTCACTGCCAAAGTACTGGAACTTGAGAACAGAGCAGAAGACTCAGAAGGACAATAGCACCTCAATAATCTTCGAATAGTAGTATTTCCCTAAGGCAGTGGAGGATCCAACCCGGTACTATTCTTCTAAAACTGGCTGAGTCAGACAGTCACTCGAGATTATATATCTCCGGACTTACTACTAGCATGAGCCCCTAGACCTGCGGTGGCACGAGTAATGAATTACGGTGACAAAGAAGTGATATTGCAAGCAATTCGTACTGCAGACCCTCTTTTATACATCAACGCAAGAGCATACCTGTTTCCAGATTACATAATGGCTGTGCAGTGCCTGAGAGCCTCGTTCCTAGGAGTGAAATGCAAGCTCCGACAGGCATGCTTAAGGTACTCTTTGTTATACCCAGCCAAACTAAAGGTGCTTGCAAACAACAAAATCTGCATCTTCTATGAGCCTACAGATGCCTGGGATTAGATGGACCAGTGCTGTTATGAGGAGGGAGCTTGCGACTGTGGTTGTGAGGCCCTGTGGTGGCGGAGTCGAATGCAGAGGCTGGCAGCAAAGGACAGGCCGCCAATCACAACAGATCAATGGTGCACTTACACCAGAGAAGGCCCGGTGGGGCAGTACCAGCCATTGTCCACAGCCCCCTCCTGATGACTGGGACGTCGCTCACTGCCAGAACTGATCACAGCTGACTCCCACTCAGACTCAAAGTCAAGGGTCTCACAGAACAGCACCACATTGCTAATCCTATCAGAGGTCACACTGCAAAATGCCGACAGTTTGATATAAAAAAAGGGTTGAATTTATTACTCCGTGTATCTGGGTCATCCTGAGGCCATAGACCTGAGAATGGTGAAGGGATCTGTTAGGCCTGCCCTCTTTCCCCTCCTCCCCCCCATTTCTCCCCCTTCCCCTGTTGGGATTGCCTCCTGTTCAGGTGCGAGGTGGTGGCCTTGGTGCTGGACTGGGGGAGAGATTTCTGGGGGGGATGACCACTAGACGTACGTGATGCAGACAGCAATGGGAGTTGCAAACATGGGTCTAGCACTGCAGCTGGCCTGCTTTAACACTTTTCAGCACTTAATGCTCTGGATGGCTGGAGGGTCCCCAGAGAGTCACTGGATAGCCCCCCTTGTTCTTCTTTTTTCCTTCCCTCCTGTCCTCCCCCTCTTCCCCCATGACTCTCCCCATGATGCTCGTTTAGGCATATACAGCAAACGTCTTTGTGCTCCTACACATGGCATACTCAGTTAACGGTTTGGGCAGTCACCATGTTGGAGACGGCCCTGGGTTGTGAGTTGAGACAGGGTTTGTTGTTAGTTCACAACATAAAGATCATGCAGACAGAGACACACTGGATGTAAGTGAAAGGGAACCCTCTGGGTCGAGCCGCGCACATACCCCCTGATAACGCAACACATAGTCAAAAATGCATAACATGGGAGTTTTAGCCTGGAACTTTAGGGAGATGGGGACAACACGTAAGAGGCATGCTGTGCCACCGTATGTAGGGAGGCGCACAGCGTAAACATCACTACTCAAATAGACTCACATAACAAAGGGCGTGGCAGTTCAATTACAAAACCGTTGGCGAGGACAATGTTATAGCAAAACCTACTTGAGGTTTGCAAGGGGGTCCGTCCTGGAGTTCCAGTCCAGCACATGGCAGTGAATGTGGACCCGAGGGGCCTTATGTCCTGGTGGAGTGTCTATTAGGTTGCAAACTAGTTCTACTAGTAAGCATCTATGCACCGAACACGGCCCAGCCTGCATTTTTAGCGCATCCATCCTTGGCACTTACCCGCTGGGCACATATTCCTTGGCTGATGAATGATGATTTTAACTGCATTCTCGACCCACAGCTCAATCATTCACACCCTCCATTGCCGGCCTTCCCAGTGATGTCAGCAGGAGCCTGTGTCACAGGATTAGCAACTGGTCACTACATGATAGCTGGCAGCAGGGGAACAGGAAATATTCCTTTTATTCTGCTCCACATGACCTACACATTAAGTAGATTACTTTTTCTGTTATCACTCAGTGCAGGCACAGGTAGTGGCTGCAGAGTATTTTGGAAGGACATTCTCTGACCACAACCAATTACAGATCTACCTCCGCTAGGGGGCACCTCAATACCCAGTCCCCACATGGAGACAGCAGCTGTTGACATTAGAAGATCAAGCTTTCAGAGAAAAGATGTGCAAAACTATTGCCCACTATTTTGAGGATAACTGGAACACAGCCACCTGTAGAGTAGTTGAGTGGGAGACATTAAAGGTGGTGATGAGAGGGCACTGCATTAGAACAGTAGTAGGGGCCTGGGCGGCACTACATACTGACCTAACGGGGACTGCGTCACTGCTTAACACACAGGAATCTGATGGCAGAGATGACTCCACAACACAGCCCACCCTGGAGGAGGCATGGGCATGCCATGCATAGTTAATAGAAAAGCGCCACTGCCTAGACTTTCATACTTAAAAGGCCCAAATGCATGCCAAAGGCAACAAGTCGGGCCGGCTCCTGGCTTGGCTCCTCCATAGCGCAACACCATCGATCTCGATCACAATGATTAGAGACCCCCAGCACACATGCACACTACCCAATCTGACATCTATAGTGCCTTCAAACGGTATTACCAGTGATTCTATGCCCACCCAGCAGTAGCGTGATGCACACATATAATTTATTTTCTAGAACACCTAATATAACCTACCCTTGATCCCCTGGGAAGAGAAGACCTAAACACCCCACTCACACTACAGGATATCTGTGGTGCCATTAGGGGCACAACAACACAAAAGACTCTGGCCCTTGTTGGACTACCCCCGAGTTCTATTAGGCCTACGAGTCGCTGCTAGGTCCAAAGTTGTTAGAAGTATACCAAGCCGCCCTGGATGAGAGTTGCCTTCCGTGGTCTATGAGATGGTTGCTGTTAATATCAATGGCTAAACCAAACAAAGGCCTGGTAGAATGTTCTTCTTGCCGGGTGCTAGCAATGCTCTGCGCGGATTATTAGATCCTGAGTAAAGTAATAGTGGTCCGACTGAGGGAACACACGCCCGACTGGTGCATGCCAACCAAAACAATGTTAACCCAGATAGGTCCACCACACTGAATGTCCTAGGGCTATTCCAAGTGATGGAGAAAGCCTCATTGCAGTGACCATTTGCTGCCTGCCTGATATTAGACTTAGATTAGGCATTTGACACCATTGATTGGGACTACTGTTTTCCCACACTGAATAAGATGGGCATAAAAGGGAGATTGCAAGCGCTGATCAGGCTCTTCAACACAGCACCCATGGCCCGAGTGAAAACGGTCAGTTTATCATGGCCCCAACAGGGTTGTCCTCTCTCACTGGTATTAGTTTCTCTGGCAATGGAGCCTTTGGCTCAACGACTCCATCAGAGTGGAAAGACATGGGGCATACCACTAGATGGTGAAATGCATATAGTCTCAATGTATTTCAACAATGTCCTTTTGTATGTATGGGATATCCACACAGGGATCCCAGACATTGTGGACATTCTTGGAAGATTTTAGGAGGGCTTAGAGTCTGTTAGGCAAAATCATGTGCTTTCCTGTACCAGGATGACTATTCTTCACAGGAAATAACAGTAGGCGAGCACACAGTGAGATCGGAACCACACATGTTTTGGTATTTAGGTCCTTATAGATGGAAACCTCAACAGGGCATTCTGTAGTACTCTGTAACTTATGGTAGAGTGATGTAAAATGATGTATATCTCTTTCAAAGATGGTGGTGCTCCCCAGGCTTCTGTATTTCTTTTCATAACCTTCTGGTGACAACCCCATATGATGTTGGTAGTGTTTATATTGAACAAGGTGAGGAGGCGTGTGACATAGAGCAAGCTGCAATTGGCAGTTGAATGAGGAGGACTGAAAGCGACAAACTTTGAATATTAATGTGTAGTAGCACAACGGCAGTAGCCGGCGAGGTGGCTGGCAAGTAGACAGAGCTATGAGGTGGGCAGATTGTCAGTGGCTAGAGCAGAGATGATGATAGAAGAGGCACTACTGCCAGGGGCAGGGATGTCCCGTGTGGCTAGCAATCTTGTTCAAGTTGCCTATGAGAGTTTTTGCAGGAGTATATGTGTTATGCCAGGCATGATACCCTATTTTCCGGCAATACGGATCAGCAACATCAAACCATTCCAGGACCTCATAGGGTGGGATGGCCTGGTGGCATGGTCAGTGTGGCTAAAGTGGGTAGCCTTGGGGATTTGTTCCAGCGCTCATACCCTTCGGTCAACTACAGGAGGACTTTATGGCCTATGGCAGGTTGTTGGCTGAGCTAGTCCATCTATGAACATCACTAACTCAGAACCGGAGCAACATTCCCTTGTACACACTTTAAACATTATGGGATAGACTCTCAAGGAATGAGAATGGACCACACAGTATCCTCGGAAACTGCTAAGTTCCAATATATTCAACATAACATACTGCACAGGGCTTACCTTACTCCAGCTAGCCTCCACAGAATGGTTCAGGACTCCCACCTATATCATAGATGGCACACGCCTAACACAGATTTGATGCATATGTTCTGGGCTTGCCCAGTAGCAGCGACATTATGGAGTGCAGTTACAGACACAGCAAAACAGACAGGTTGCACAAACCTTCATACATTGGAAGGGGTAACGCTTGGCCTATATAGACATAGGAAATCCCAAAAGTAACCACTCAGTTTAAAGACCTGACATTAATTATTGTGCACCACTAAGTAGCAATGCACTAGAAGACAAACACTCTCCCGAGCAAACATCACTGATGGGCAGCAACTCTGAAATGGGGTAGGGCCGAGGCAGTGCTGCATCAGCGAGAGGAAGCTAGGGGGTTATGAAGAATGTCAATTTTGGGGCTATGGGATAATATGCTTCAAAAGCTGCAGCATCTGTCTGGCACCCCATCAGAAGGATAAGCGATAGACTAACAATGTGTGCGTGCATGGGAAGGGTCATGTATTCACACTCACCTCAGGCCCGCTCTTTACTCCCCTTCCCCCGTGGACCGCAGTCTCAGAGGGTTGGACGGGACCCAATCTTAGCGGACCACACCTTGTGGGGAACTCTCTCTCTCCCCTAAAGGGGGAGGGAGAGGCTCCTCATACTGATTCATGGCTAAGGTGGGTATAAGCTGACACCCGGGGGACCAATTGCACATAACAGTGAATAGCATAGAAGTACAGACATTGTAAGGTGGACTCCACCGCTGAGCGTTGAAGTTAAAGGTGTTATTAGAAGCTGCTAAGGTTATAATGAACTATTTACTCCTATTGATATCCATGAATGTAAACTCTGAAATGCATTTTACTAAGATGTACCATGTGATGCATTATAAGCTGTCAAAGGTATAAAAATGGTTTAAAAAAAAAAAGAAGCAGTGATTCAGGTGGTTTCTTGGCGCAAAGTTGAAGGACCACTAGGAGAGTCCAAGCTGGCAACAACGTGGCTGTGTACGACAGGTGTGTGCCCACCAACCACCTGGCCACCCATTGGAGCTGGGAGGCATGCTAGTATTGCTCAATATTTGGGACCGCAAGCCCACCCTGGTCTGTTAGCAAGTGCAGCTTTGTTAATGCCACTCTGCAACGCGAGTCACCCCAAATGAACTCTCCCATGAGTCTCTCAAGAGAACTGGAGAAGGGAGGCACAACATATAAGGGCAGGTTGGTGGAATTATAGAGTAACCGGAGTAGGACTACTATCTTGAGAAGGGCTATGTGGCTTATGACAGTGGGAGCATGGGCCAGAAGGACAACTGTGACCTGATGACCATAGTAACCCTCACCAGATTGCTGTCAAACAAGTTAACTGGGCAATGATACACCCTCACCCGCAGGTAGTGAAACTTGTGTGGTTGCCATGCCACAGGAACTCCACTAAGGACAAAGGATGGGTCAGGATTTGCAGGAGCAAAGGGAAATAGGCAAGATTTTGCCCAATTAACCCTTAAACCAAAAAGAGCTGCTAAGCAGTTAAGCATTTGGGCTATAGCCCTAGGAGCCAGGTGGATGTCTCGGAGATACAGGAGAAGATAAACCACGGAGAGGGAGATTGCGTGTGTGGCATCCCCCAGTGGGATGCCCCTGTCCATACCTTGGGCTCACATGGATGCAGCAAGTGGTTTAACGGCTAAGGAAAAGAGTAGTGGGGATAGAGGGCACTCCTGATGGGTGCCTCTGCATATATGGATGGGGTCCAATATATAAGAGCCCGTCTTGTCTCAATTTGAAAGGTAGTTGGATGCGCTTAGAAAATGCTGGATCTATTATACACAATTAATATTTTAAAACAATATCATCATTTAGACTCAATGAACAGATGTCAGGATAGCTTTTTCTTTCAGTAAATCTTTATTCATCTCTTTTACTTAAAATGATTTCAGTTGAACATTAGCCAACGCATTTCGCCCACCAAGGACTTCTTCAGTGCTCAATACACATGTTGTTCTCATTCCTACTCCTCAGTGCTGTAAATATTGTAGTTAATAGTTGTATCTACAATTTTGGAGTACATTTGCCCCAGCCGTATGTCATTATGGCGGCCGGTTCAAATGAAAGAACCTTCTTTGTTCAACTGATGTCATTTCAAGAAAAAGAGATGAATAAAGATTTACTGAAAGAAGATTCTATCCTGACATCTGTTCATGGAGTCTAAATGATGATACTGTTTTAAAATACTAAGGGCCAGATGTAGGTAATGGGTATTTGGGATGTAGGGGGCCAATTTTACAGATTCGGTAAATTTACCGAATCAGTAAATTTACCGAATCAGTAAAATACAGAATCGGTATTTTTACCGATTCGGTAACTGCCAGATGTAGGTGGGACTCTTCTGAGTCCCAAAGGCCTTTCAGATTTGGTATTTTACCACCCAATCCAATTGGGTGGTAAAATACCGAATCCAGGTGTGCATGCACATGTGTGCATGCACACCTATGCCATGTGACAGACAGACATGCCCTTGGGGCATGTCTGTGTGCCACATGGCACACATGCCTGTTTTTGGGGTGCTAGAGGGTGTCAAAGTGACACCCCCTGCACCCTTGCTGGAATCGTTTTTTACCAAATCGGTAAATACCGATTCGGTAATGCCCATTGATTCCTATGGGCTTCAAGGCCCATAGGAATCAATGGGCATTACCGAATCGGTATTTACCGATTCAGCAAATACCAATTTTTACAGATTCGGTAATTCAATTACCAAATTTACCTAAATCTCCCTCCTTCTATTTTACCGATTCATAAATACCAAATCGGTAAAATTCGGTATTTATGAGTCGGTAAAATAGAATTACCTACATCTGGCCCTAATTGTGTAAAATCGATCCAAGATTTACTAAGCACATCCAACTACTTTTCAAATTGAGTGCTGAACCACTATTGTGTATAACCACGGAAAACAAAGGTTGGAGGAGGTGTGGAGGCTAAGCATGCACTACCCCATATATGAGGGATATACATGTAGCCAGTACTGTAGCAGGCCACCATGTGACAGCACAAGAGAACAAAGCTTATAATATATTTGAGTTCAGCATCACAATAATGGAACAGCCAATTGGAAACAGTTAGTGCCCCAGGTTCAGTAGCTGTGGATGAATGAGATAATGTAGTCTGCTGTTTGCGGGGTTAATGGGCATGCTCAACAGCAAAATAGGAAAAGAGCTCAGCACCTGGGTGCAATACGTAGATCCTGCTTTCAACATATTGTGCTACATCTTGGCCTTCAACACTTTCTGGAAGGCCAACTACTTAAATATTATCCCTTCAAGAGTGGCCCTCCACATCTTCGGCCCTACACTCAAGGTTCTGTACACGGTCAAATAAAGCCTGCAGTAAGGAGTTCGATGCATAAGTAGCCGGTTGGAGTTCGGTCAATGTTTGTACAACAGTACGCACTTTGTCCACCTACTTGCAATGTTCAGTGTGTAAAAGCATGAAGCTCACTGTTACTTTGTCAATTCTGTTTTCATGCAACGTGCATGTTTGCTCGAGCATTGACCCAATTTTCTCCACTGTCTGCAACAATGTGTCTAATATGCAGCCCAGGGACAGAGATAAATACAGCGACTTCATTGCACCAAGTTCCTCAGATGGCTTCTCCAGTGTTGGCTGTTTTTGAATGTCGCAGATTGGGTATCCGAGCAAAGCCGTCCCATGACCAATTCACAAGTGTCAAGCTATGATGAGGTCATGCCTAGACAGGTTGTGTTGAAGATTCCTCATGCTCAGTCCAGTTAGTTCAACTTGCATCCACTGGGTATGCCTACAATACAGGGTATGCTACCCTGGGTCATTATTAGCACAAAGAGCGAGGGACTGTAGCACACCCACCAGTGGCAGCAGTATCACTGCAGGCGTGTCGTCAGGAAGGGCCCACTTCTGTGACCATAGCATGTGAACAGTCAAAGGAAGCCCCCTACGGATGCATCAGAATCAAGGCATATTGGAGACAGTCTGTTGTGGGTCCCACTTCACACACCAGAAGAAGAGTCTTGGTGCCACAGCATGAGCAGCCCCCTATGTCTAGTAAACCCTGTAGGTGATCTTGGAAGTAGAAGCTGTTTGTCCCACCTCTCCACAAAAGTACCTCGGGTAGGCTTTGAGGTCACTCCATGTGGCAGCCAATGAGCACTCTGATAGGATTTTTGTCTGACATCAAGTCCTTCAGCGCCATATTATTTACAATGGTTGCCAGGCACCCACAGTGTAACAAGGGCTCGCTTGTTAGTGCCCACTAGCTACCACAGCATGAGCAGCCCAGCACAATAGACAGGCTGCAAACATCAGAGGCCCAGCTGGCAATGGGAGAAAATATCACCGGTGTCCCCCCCTTGAGGTCTATGATTGGGCTGACATGCCACAGGATGGAGTTGATGCTGTGCGGGTGGCCCAAGTAGATCTCAGCAGTGGATCTAAAGTGTGTATCAGCATGCTAGCATCACATTCCACAGCAGTCAGATGCCTGAAGCATGCCCCCAGATTCATGTAAGAAATGTCTCATCAGGGCGCACCTAGGGGAGCAACAGACATAGCATGTAATGGAGGGCAAAGGGGAGGGCCATCCAGTCCATCTATCTACCAGAGAAACAGCACGGGGAGCATGAAAATGGGAGCACATCCAATGCAAGCCAAGTACTGCATCAGATGCAAGCCAGGATAAAGAAGATGGTGTAGCAGGGCCAGGTAAGTCCATGCATGCACACGGAGGCCCCCGTTGGCAACCTGGCTCAGGGCAGGCAGATCCCTGAGTTGCACTGCCAGGGAATCCAGATGCACCAGAGCCCCTGCAAGGGGTGAGAGTGCAATGTCAACCCACAGTCCCAGCCGAATCGGTGAGTTGTCATGAAAGGTGGGTTCTGGGTCTGCTGTCAAATTCAGACCCAGTTAAATCTTTGGGCACCCCTG
Organism: Lissotriton vulgaris; assembly: GCF_964263255.1. Taxonomy (NCBI): domain Eukaryota; kingdom Metazoa; phylum Chordata; class Amphibia; order Caudata; family Salamandridae; genus Lissotriton; species Lissotriton vulgaris. The sequence continues at coordinate 1,320,632,567 of NC_141695.1, read as the reverse complement.
CCATTCCCCACAGCCCCAGGTCCAACTGCGCGGCTCCCCAGGTTCAGGATAGTCTGCCAATTGCAACCATGCTTAGGCCCGATAAGACCTCCAGGCCCTTCTCATCCACCTCGCTGCATGGGAGGCAGCAATGCAGCAGTTCCCCAGCTTTCCCACTCACCTGCAACATCCCGGGGTGATAGACTGCAACGGTCACAGCCAGTATCTTCCACCCACACCGCTTAGGCACGCACACCCGCTCTTCAGGGGTTGATGCCCTCACCCTGAGGCAGTCTGGGCAGGCGTTTCATTGCAATGTTGTACGAGCAGGATTAACTGGGCTGGTCAACTGGGCATATGCAGTCCCAGATTGACTTTCTGGACTCTGCCCGTCACCTCAACATGCTAGGCCCCAGCTGGGCCGTACTCCAACAGTGTCTCCGATGTCGCCAGCTGTCACATTCAGGTCTGTAGTCAGTGCAGAGCCGCAGCAGGGACTTAATATGGCAGGATGTTACCTCAGATGGTCGGCCAAAACCAGGATATAATACAGATAATGGGGTATATGTGCAGCGCCTCTCTAGAGTGCCTCCACCATCTTAGCCCTCTGAGCCACGCCTGGTTGATGAAAAACGTGGGTAACATTTATTAACCATAGGGCTGGCTGATCCTTACACCGTATAAACCTTTTGACATTCACACCAATCAGATTTAGAATTACAGTTGTGCCCATAAAGACATAACATAAATGTTGGAGTTCATTGTTCACTTTTACATATATCAGAGCATAGTCACAGTGTCACATGTAGTATATGTTTGAATAAATGAATGAACTGATGGCCCTCACTCTATCTCCCCTTTTAGGCACAGCCAACAGATTGACATAGGTGCTACAGAGCAGGGAAAGAAGAGGAAGACCCTATTTATTGGCTGGTAGGTAACCCATAACCACTACCATCTTGAATGAAGTGTTGGAGGAGAAGGACCAGGAGGATCCCTTCATTGAAGGAGAAACAATACCCATTCAGTGATGCACCCTTTTACCCTCAAAGAATGTACAGGATTAGGACACCCCAGAAGAAGAGGTAGTGGTTCTGGACACAAGCAAATGGGAAGAAGACAGAAAGGAAATTGGTCTTCCTGGCCATTAACAATCTGTGGTGTCCAAGATTCAACCTCCAACACTAACACAGCCTTTAACATCTAACCCTCTTGTGTCTCTCGAATCCCCTTCCAAAATATTATGTCCCAGGAGCCAGTCTAGCAGCTAGTGAGAAAGGTGGTGAATGAGCACAATGATATCCTGAAGGCCCTTGTGAAGTTATTTACTTTGGTTAAGAAAGGGAGTTAAGGTCCAGAAAAATGTGCAGGCTGCCCATTAATGAGAGAAGACCAGCCATACACTGGCCACATATTTCATGTAATTATCCACATATTTTCCTTTCTCCACATAAGAGTACAATATATGGTGGACAGCAAATTGGATGGTGTATTTAACATTATTGTGAAAGATAGTGCAGGTATAAAATGTCACATATGTATATGCCTGTGAAAGGTGCACCCACACTATGGTGGGTTATGTGTGAGAGTTAAGTCATGAGTTTTGAGGAAGGGTTTTAAAGTGGCCACGATTATCATTTACATCCATAAGTGAGGAAGACTACATCCCTGGCTACACAATTGAACTTTGTCATGGGTCTAAAGTTGGTTATGCGCTAGTAGCAGGTGGGATCTGGTGTCAAAGGACCCTAATTTTGTTGTTCGAAAATCAGATGAACCAACACCCTTACTAAGTCCAATAGGAGTGTCTGGTGCTGATTAGTCAGGGCTTAACTGAGCTGAAGGAGCTCATCATGCCAACCAGCATTCTCCTCCCTCAGCAGAGGGAGACCTTATTCTTGCACGTACGATGTGTTCTGGGGGAGTCAGTTCCTGGCCTTCAGGAGCTGATTGTGCTTATCATTGCACATGTTTTTTTTTCCTGCTAGCAATTGTTCAGAGTTCCAGGTTGATGTTCATGAAGTGCAAAGACCCCTCTATGTTGTCAACACCATGGCACACACAGCCTTGCTTGGTAAAGAAGTTATCTTCCCTGATGATGACTTTTGCCCAGACCATTCCCTCACACATGCAAAGCAGCCTACCTTGGCAATCTCCTTAGATGGAAGGTGGAAGAGGGGCATGGCTATTGTAGGAAGGAAGAGGCCCATTATACACTTGGTCAACCCTGCTCCAGCTAACGATGAGATCACAGTAGTAGCACCTGGGTGGCACCCTGCTACTGGGAATCTAACCAGTGTAGATACATGTTGGATGTGTGAGTTGGCGTGTCCTGTTTAGTTATCTCTGAGTTTGCCCCCAGCTACTGCGAATGACACATTGACTCCTATTGGTAGATGGACATAGGGTAGCGATTGGGCACTTAAACACACATTGTCAAACATGGCTTTTTGTGATTTGGTTGGTGCACAAGTGATAGACATATTTTCAGACATGATTTCTAGATGTATATCAAAACTTTGTTGCAAGAATATAGGTACACAGGAATGTTACATAGCTTACCTGCAAGAGTATTTGTAGACGGGTCCTAAGATGATAGATGCTCTCCAACAGTTCTTCTAAAGGGTTGTTGATATGTTTCCCTGGAAGGAGAAGGCACAAGAAGATGCTCATGGGTCAGTAGAAATTGTTGGTGTTTCTACATCTTATGTATCTAATTTTTGTATGGAGACATTTATTCCAGTCACATGGCAATAGTTGTTACCCAATATCTGGTAGTAATACAACAACCACATTAATATTGTCAGAAGACATTGCAATGAGAAAGTTACATATCAGTGCCTCCATGATCAATCAATGTGGGTGGCTGTTGTTATCTAGGGATGGTGATTGTCTGCAGCTACAAATAGGGACAAAAAGTGATAAGTCATTGGTATAGCCTTATAGTCCGCTGCGATGGATATACTGGTTGTTAAAAGTCCTAAACCTGAGTCACAGTTACAGTGAGGGAGAAGAACCAGTGTAGCACAACTCAGAAGGGCTGTAGGAAGATTAGGACATTCCACCCACATTAACACACCTCAGAAATTGGCAGCTGGTCGCTATTTTAAAAATCTTCAACTTTTTTTACTGATTTGTAATCCTAATTGTGTCTATTTGCATCAATTTTGGTGTTTATACAGGCTGTAAAATCTAATAAACTTTTTAGAAATAAGCATTTTTTTTTATTAATGAGCTCCTGTGAAGGTTTACCAGGCAAACAATGGAACCTCAACGTTCATAAAGGATAGGCTTAGATATTTCATTTTTCATTTCCAATCTTTATTTCGACCATTCGGTCATAAAAGATACACAGTACAAATAAAATTCACTTGTGACTCTGTCATAAACAGATAAAACATTAAGTACATATGTTAAAAGGGATCTGATACAAATTTAAAACATCTTAAAAAAGAGAAGAATTTCTAGGTACTACCCAGCATTTTTAAAAGGCGATTACGCGTATACCAAACATTAGTAAAGAATTTGGAAAGTGCAAAAACAGTTGGGCCGGAAACATCAGATTTTAAAATCCTGTACATTGGTGCATATTCCCTGCCACCCAAATTCCTTATCAGAGGGAGGAGCCAATATTTTCTAGCTGCCTTGTAGGCTGGGCAAAAGAAGGCCACGTGCAAGTCGTTTTCCTCCTTGTCAGCACAGACAGGACAATACTTTGTGGAGGAAGCCGATGACCAGGAGCTTGTAAAGGACCGAAAAGGCAATGTGCCGTATCTCCATTGGAGGAACAGCTTCCTAGCAAGTATGGAATAGATAGGGTCCAATGCTTTCTCAAATCTATAGAAATCCTTGCTTTGCAGGAACACAGATGATAGGGACCCATCTGGCTGTGTAGCTTGGGCCCTTGCCCATTTGTGTTCGTGATACAAATTCGCCAGGGTCCTCTTGGAGATGCTTGATGCTACAGTCGCCGGCTCAGTCCACAACTCAGGAAGCCCCAATTCCGCACAGGTAACTTGAATATTTTTGACCCAGGGAATGCTAAGCGCCTTGGGATGATTCAGTATTTCGACCAGTTCCGCCCTATAGTCGGCGAGATCTTTGCTGCTCCACAGCCTACGCCAGAAGGCTATGGGTCTCAGACTTATCTCGTCAGCTAATGGTCGTAGCCCTAAATCAAGCCTCAAGGGGAGGAGCGGGGTACTAGGGGGGAGTGCGGCTATCTGTCTTATGAACTTATTTTCTGTTAGTGACAGGTTCCGGCAGGGCATATGGCCCCACAATTCAGCCCCGTACATAATCGCCCCCCTAGCCTGGGCCTTATATATCTGGATTAAAGCCCCCAATGGGCGGTATGACGAGCCGGTCATCATCCGTGAGATGCCCCCAGTAGTTTGTATTAGTTTAAGGTTTGCCCTACTCTGGTGGGATCCCCAGGTCATGGATTCGTTGAGGGTCACACCAAGATATTCAAAGGTGGCTACTCTCTCAAGCCGCTCCGCTCCCAGTTGTGGGTTCGGGCGCTGTTTCTGGCTCGGGTTCAAAACCATGAATTTGGTATTTGTAGCATTGATTTCTAGCCCTCTATCAAGGCAGAAAGCCACAAAGGAATCAAGTATCCTTTGTATGCCCATGGGTGTTTTAGATAGCAACAGTGTGTCGTCCGCAAACATAATTGCGGGCACCCTGCTGCCATTTAGTTTGGGGGCGTCAGTATAGTCGGTGGCATTGAGATGGGCGATTACCCCGTTGACGAAGAGGCAAAACAGGGTTGGCGCCAGCACGCAGCCCTGTCTTACCCCTCTGCCAACGGGGAATCTGTCAGTCAGTTCCCCCGACCTCCCACACCTCACACGGGCGTAATTATTGTGATGCAGCCTCTGCAAGATCAGAAGGATATCTGGGGGCACACCCATCTCTGCCAGGACGCTCCAAAGTTTCCCCCTGGGCACCAAGTCGAAGGCGGCCCGTAGGTCCACAAAAATTGTGTACAAACTGCCGCCCTCGAACTTTGCTGTCCTCCAGCAGATCAGATTCAGTCTAAAAACCTGATCCACTGTGGATACCCCCTTCCTAAATCCCGCCTGGTAGTGACTAAGGGCGCCCACCTCCTCCATCCAATCCTGAAGCCTGTTCAACAAAACCCTACCGAACAGCTTCTGTGCTACATCTATCAGACTAATCGGTCTGTAGTTGACTGGGAGGAGGGGCGAGCCCTTTTTGAAGATGGGGACCACCTCAGCCCCCAGCCAAGTACTAGGGATTTCCATCCCGCCGAGAACACTGTTGAAGAGGGCAGCAAGGTAAGGCGCCCAGACGGTGGGCTCCTGTTTAAACAGGTCCCCCGGTAGCCCGTCCAGTCCCGGCACCTTCCCCGAAGCCAGACCTGAGATGGCAGCAGTAACCTCACCTAAAGTTATTGGATCCCCTTGACAGCCCGGCCAATCCACCTCCATAGGAGCAGGGAGTTCTCCCGGCTCAGAGCTGTATAGGGACTGAAAATGGGCCTGCCACACTCCAGGTGCTATATTGGGCTCTAGTGCCGAATGTAGACTCCCTGATCCCCCATTCACGGTCCTCCAGAACAAGCGTTGATCTTGAATCGCTAGGGCCTTAGTGAGTTCTTCCCACTGGTTTTCCTCCCATTCTACTTTAGCCTGGACAAGAAGCTTCTTATAGGCTCGCCTGCTTTGTTTGAGGCGTTCCCCTCCTGTACCCTCCTTAATTACTCCAAGAAGTTCTGTTTTGGCCCGTCTACATGCTACATTGTACCACTGTGTTTTGCCTTGGCGCCTCTCCCTTGGCTTTCGTAAACTACAAGTGAAATGAGGTGCCGCCGCTTTTATAAGTTCCTCATGGGCTTCATACAGTTTGCTCTGTGAGTCTCTATTATTTGCCTCGATGTCAAGGCTCCCCACGATTTCCAAGATGGGAGTAATCTCCGCATAGAGCAGAGGGAGTTTATCCTTGTTAGTAACCATGTGCTCCCACCTGATTCTTCTCCTGCTGTTATCCAGAAGAAGCGCGGGGTTGTTCCCTTCCACTTTAGACACTGAAGCTTGGGGGCCTGGATGGACAAGGTCAAGCTCAAGGGCGTTGTGATCACTGTCGGTCCTTTCCATCACCCTAAAATCCTGTATTGTTGGCCACCTCACTAGTTGGACCAAAATGTAGTCCAAGTGGGACTCTCTCCCCCGTCTATTGTAAGTATTTTTACTGGGTATGTCGGATTTCATTCACCCATTACAGGCTCTGAGTCCGAACCTTAGAGTGAGGGCAGTAATTTGCAGTGCTAGTGGGGTCCAGGCTTTCGGGAGTGGAGCTTCCACCAAGGGTACTGCCCACCTAGCCTCCTCTTCCGATGAAAACCCTTCCAGGAGGCCGGGGAGTGGCTCAAAATGAGAATTAAAGTCCCCACCCACCACATAGTATGAATCAGTCGGCAGTTCAGATAAAAAATTCGAAAGTTCATCAATGGTTGGTGATTCCTTTGCCATTCCCATCGGCCTGGAATAAATGTTGACCAGCAGAAGTTTGACTTTGTTTGGCCATAGTAGTGAGACCACAAGGATATCGTCAGAGTTAAACGGCCACCGTGTGGCCACGCAGCCCAAATGAGATGCGACCCACGTCGTGAGCCCCCCTGATGGGCGGCCCTTGCCTTCCCACCTTGCTGGGATGGAGAATGATGAGTAGCCTTGGTGTCCGTGATCCTCTCTGGCCCAGGTTTCCTGGAACATACATATGTCGCCAGTCTCGATGTAGTTTACCCAGTCCGGCTCATCCAGTTTGTTGGCCAGTCCCGCAATGTTCCAGCAAATTAGCTTCAAATGTTCAGGGGTGTCGGTTGCCATGCCATAGGGGTTAGGGGAGCTAATTCCGGGCCCCACTTCTGTTGCAAGGCCTGGGGCAAGGGCGGCAGAGGGTGTAAGTTGCTCAGAGAGTCTAAGCGCACCATTGTCCACAAGAAAAAGGTCCTTGGCTATCCCCTCAGCTATGGCTACATTATCAGCGGATGGGTGGGAAGATTCGCTGATGCCGTAGTCTAGAGCCACTAGATCGTTCGATGGGCCAGGGGTTGTGCCAGGAACCACGGTGTGAGGTTCAGAAAGTCCGTAGGAGCCATTATCTCAGGTCACTGGCTTGTAAACAGTAAGTCAGTCAACCCCGTCCAAGCCATTCAAGCAGTTGAAGCGATTAAAATGGAAATAGGGTGTGTCCGGCTGTTGGTAGTGCGGGCGTTGTGCATAGACCTTATGTCTACGCCTGCGTTCCACCCTTGTCCATTCATCATACGATGGAACCTGGTGCATGCGAATGGGGGGGAAGAAGAAAGATACTGGGAGGGTCTGTATGGTGGAATCCAGCGATCTATTTACTCCTCCACAGATGTGCAGAACAGTGCCCGGGTCTTTAAAAGTTACCAGAATGCAGTCCCCTATTATGGTTTTTCTGGTCTTCCCTAACCAAGGGACCCTTCTCACCATAATAATCTCGTTGTTAAAATGGGATGGTAGGGGTCGGTTCCAATTAAGCCATTTGATGACCTTATTCTTAAGGGATTGATAATCTTCATTTTCCCCTGATCTTAGATGGGGGGCACCTGCTAAAACCACCGTTAGGCTATTGGCTTCTGGCGGGAGGTCTGGCCTCCATGGTCTTGGGGCTGGCCGGACTGGAGAGTGTGGGGGGGCATTAACCTCTTCTTGGCATCTTCCATTAGTCTCCGCTTGAGATCTATAAGGGGCATGGTCTATTAATTGTGTAGGTCTATTAATTTGGTTGTTATGCTGTGCCTGGAGTGGGGTGGCCATAAGAGGTTCCAAGGGGGGGGCAGATGGCGCATTCTGAGGGGGGGCTTTATTGACATTTGTTACTGATCCTACTTTTGTAGGGTCCCCAACCGAAGGATGAGTTCCCACTAGCTTAGTTTGCTTACTAACTAAGGTGTTCAGGGTAGTAAGAGATGTTTCTAATAAAGTGAGCCTAATCTCAACTTTTTTCAGACTATCGCTAATGGGCTGCAGGAGGGAGCGGAATAAGAATTCGATACTCCCTGAGGCTGTGAGTGGAAGGATTATGTTTGATGTGTTAGCCTCTGGTTCCTTGGTGGTAACATCTATGGTGGGGCTTTGAGCCTGAGGAGGTGGGATGGTAGGCATTATCTCAATAGCCTTCCCCGGTAGGAGTATGTTAGTATGTTTCTTGCCAAAATCAAGGTGAGATAATTTAGATTTCCCCCGTCCCCCAATTGACTTCCTGACGCGTTTACTAGGCGGAGGCCTATGCACCTCCACCACAACGTTTGGTTTTGGCTTACTCTTCTTCACTATTTGCATAGGGGGAGTTTGGGTTACCAGGTTGACAGGAGTAAGGGATAACTCTGGGGGGGTTGGCTCTACGTTTTTTCCGGGCACTCTCCCTGGGGTAGAGGGAATTTCCCTTAGTAAAAGGGGAAAGTCCTTGAGGGTCGGGTTATTTGAGCTGCTAGGGGGCGTACCTTCCTCTTGGGAACTGGGGTAGGGGATGATGTCACTCAATAGTCTGTTTTTCATGGATTCTATGGAGCGCCTGCGCTCCGCCCTACGTTTCTCTAGTGAGCTTTCCTTGCCCGCATCTCCCTTAGCAGATTTGAAATAATTGTCCAAAGTCCCTGTGCTGGTGGCCCCATCCCTTGACGGAGTTTCTCGTGATAGTGGCGAGGGCATTACCTTGTTCGTGTTGGAGACTGGGATTAAGGGAATGGGCCCGGCCCGGCCTCCTTCGGCCCCGGACGGCCACAGACGGTCCCGCCCTTGTCCCGGGCTTCTCCCGGCGCCCTCCTGCGCGCTCCCGCGCCGCGGGGGTGATGCTTCCTATAAGTAGCTATCCAATTGGTCAGGCTGAGATTTGGGCGGAGCCGGCAGGGAGAGCAGCCCAGCTGGTTAATGGGCGCGCGGGGGCTCCTGGTCCTCGGAGTCCCCCGCTGTCGCTCGCAGCCCTGCCGGTAATTTCAAGCTTTTTCCCCTGCAGTTAAGTCTCCAACCGCGAAGCGGGACCGGCGTAGCGGGTCCGGCGAGGCGCGGTTTCAGGCAGGAGCAGGCTTCTGTGCGAGGAGGATTGCAGCAGGCAGGCTTCCGCACAGGTGGGGGCGGTTTCCTCTCAGCTCCTCGTTTCCGCTGGTCATCCACTGGTCAGCCGGTCACGGCCCGTTTTGATGGTAGGAAAGGGTGGGCGGAGCCGGCAGGGAGAGCAGCCCAGCTGGTTAATGGGCGCGCGGGGGCTCCTGGTCCTCGGAGTCCCCCGCTGTCGCTCGCAGCCCTGCCGGTAATTTCAAGCTTTTTCCCCTGCAGTTAAGTCTCCAACCGCGAAGCGGGACCCGCGTAGCGGGTCCGGCGAGGCGCGGTTTCAGGCAGGAGCAGGCTTCTGTGCGAGGAGGATTGCAGCAGGCAGGCTTCCGCACAGGTGGGGGCGGTTTCCTCTCAGCTCCTCGTTTCCGTTTCCGCTGGTCATCTTAGATATTGAAATGTCAACTGCTCAAGAAATCATGCTGTCAATGTGTGCATTGGTGGTATGAAGGGATTCCTCACTCTTACTTCCTTCTTGATGAGGAAGTCCACCTCTAGGTGAGGGGGATGTGGTTTCTCTGAACAAAACGTCAGAAATCAGAGAACCACATTTAGCGAGTTGATAGAGAGTTATATAAGTGATAGAACAAATTGTCTTATACCTGGGCTTCTGGATGAGATGCGGCATACGTAAGGTGCGCAGCAATGAGCTTCCAATCCAATACCAGGGCTTCCTTCAGCAATAGACCCTCCTGCCCCTTCAAAATGGGAATTAGTTATTCTTGTTGTTTAGGTGAATGGTAAAAAAGTTAATGGGTATATGACCTCTCGACAAAATTGGCGAATAAGGCTTCCTAGATATGCTCTTTTTTCTGCAATAAGTGGAGGCCACTCTCAGGCTGCACAGTGGTGTTGTTGAGCCCCACAATGTAGGCGATAATCAGAATCCTGTGATGCTGCAAACCTCATTTCACAAGAGCCAATGCAGGTGCTAGGAGTGTCCCCTAGTTTTTACATATAGAATAGGGCTCTGCTATTGTATCAAGTGCTATAGGATATAATGGACTTGTAATAAGGCAGACAGTCAATCATATTTCTACCGATCCGCCAAACTCTAAGGCAGGCCTTAAGTCATTCTATGTTGTGTATCTCAACAATAATGCACACAAAATACACCAACAACTACACACTATGTAAACTCTGCACATTTACTTTCTCTGCAACTGTATATTCGAATATGAGAGGACTGCACACATGTAAATGACCCTGGCTAAATTTAGAAATCAATAGATAATCATGGAAATCAGAGCTCTCAGCAGAAGTGATGGGTCAGAAGTCGTAACTAGATTGACTTGTGCCTCAGATAGACAAAGTGCAGCAATTGAACTTGCAATGCAGAAAGCTGGAGGCCATGTAGGGTACCTGTGTCAAACGTTGTCAAAGGCAGTGATTGCATGTAATCTAGTAGTCCATATTCTCATTATGCCATAAACATGCTCCCTACTGGGACGTGGTGCCCTACCCACTTCCAGTAGGCAGAATTTCAGTTTAATCTTCCGAGTAGGCAGAAATCTGCAAAAAAATGTTATATCTGCCGAAAAATTCAGGGATTACTACTTCCCAATACATGAAATGTCATTGCTGGCATCTCTATGTTCCTGCTCGTTTAAAGCATTTGATGGAAAACATGCCCCATGGACAGGACTTTTGTGCCGACTTCCTATTTGTACCAGTGTTGACTTTAACTGGCATCATTCTCTTTAGCATAATTACTCAAATTACTTCAGAATTTCTCAAAATTATACGTAATTTTGTGTGAAACGTTATCCATGATTTAGCTCCATTTCTTAGTGCAAAACGTACACTTTTGTCCAAAATGGTCCTGAGGGTGCATTTTACGCTAAGAAGACAGCACTAAATACTACAGGACATTAACAGCAGTAGCTAGCAGTCCAACTCTCTCTCTTAGTTTGTTGTTCCTGGGCTTCTGCTGTTGGAGTTTTTCCCAACAATTACTCTCAATTACTCAAGCTGATTATCCTGTAATTTCAGAAACTTCACATCACAAGAGTAATGTGGAATCACTGAAATTACTTCAATTACTCCGGCGTAATTAAACATTTTCCCACGCCTAGTATGTGCTCACATCTATCACTGATTGGTTAGGACACCGGATCTTGTTGAAGTGTCTTTCTAGAAAATCATAAGCCATTGTAAGGTGTTTTAGTCAGAGTCTGATTGCTAGCAGTGGTCTAAGGTGCTTGTGGAGGCCCACATAATACATATATTTGGGCCCCTTTTTTGGAAGACCTTTACATTTATTTCCCCCATACAGCTCAATCAAGACCTTGTGTGCCAACCAAAATTAAAAGAAAGAGGTGAAGTACTACAGAGATGTGTGTCCATGTAAAAATCCTAGGAGAAATTCAACAGCCACTTTATCATATCCAACTGAAAGCACATGTCCCCAACTATTCACTACAGAATTCGTTTATTAGGGGGGTGTAACTCCCCAAACACCCCCTAAGCTATGCCCCTGCCAATTCAATTAAAGCACACTTTCTAAGTCAAGTTCAACATTCATACCAAGTTTGACACAAATCTGTTCGGCAGTTAGGTGCAAGCAAAATTTCCTTTCGGAACTAAAATGTGAAAACACAACATTGTTCAACTTTTTCCCCTGCACTGTCTTCAGAAACATTAGCATGCTAGACTATGTCAAACAGTTGCCACTTTTGGTGCAGATTTGTCAATGGGATCAAATGGTTTAAGCAAAACAACAAAATGAATTTTTACGGCGACTGCAAAAGCCATTTTTCGAATTCTAATCTGCTTGAAAAGTGAGATTTCGCCAGTTTAACATACTCTCAGCCTGCATATTCATTAAAGATCACCTAAGGTAGTAGCACAGTAAACACTACAAATATATTCAATGTTAAACACCATGAATGGAAGTATATTCACAATGGCCATCTTTGAGTACATTTGTAGTACATGCACTAGCTGATTCAAATATGACCACGGAGGATGTGCATGTATCTGCAGTAGAGTTCTTTGAATGGTGTTTCAAATACCACAAACCCATTTCTTGATGAACACCGCACATGAGTATGCATATGAGTATGCATGGGCCCACATGGCAAGTGGGGTAGCAATGGAGAAGGAGGGGTGGAGGGTAGCATATGAAAGAAGCTAGCAGAATGCACCATGGAGTACATATAGGAAAAGAAAGAAAAGTAATTCACTGAATGCAGCAGTACCAGCAGTGGAAAGATACAAGTCAACCAATCAGAACGCTGTGAGATTATAATGTTCCTGGGTGGGACAACGCCAAGCATGAATCAAAAGGAGACAATTGAGATAGTCAGCAAGGCATTCAATCATGAAAAAGGGTTTAACCTTAAGTGGGCTCTGTCTATATTAAACAAAATAGGTCTAGCCAAGGCCTACAAAGCCGGGCACAAAGCCGAAATTTGGGAGGCTATAGGGCTTGCATATAGTGTACAACAGTGCTAACAGTGCAACTCATAGGAGCACTTCCCCCAAAAGAGTATAGGGTGCCAAAGTTTTTTTTTTTTTAAGTTTGATTTATTGAGAAAAAAGAATAAAGGGCGGGGAATAAGGGAAGGGGGGTGAAAGGAGAAGAGTTACAATAAGTGGATGGAAGAAATAAACAATATAATAATAATACAAATTTCATAAAAAGTAAGCATTACAAGCATGAAGAATTATGAACACATCATAAGAGTACTAATACAGTAGATAGAACACAGTATATTGAGACTTAAGAATTATAATAATCAAATAATAAGGTAAAAACAGGAATAAGAAAATCACAGGGGTTTGCAAACTTCAACTGTTTCAGGATCAGGAGAGGAATGAACTGGGGCAGCAGAGGAAGAGAGGTACGTTACTAAAGGGAGCCAAATCAGATCACGTTTGATAGCTAGGGAGATGTGTCTAAACGATGATTAAAACAGACTGCATTCCACCAAGACTGATATGAAATATTTGCAGCCTGTTTCCAGTTAGAAGTGACAATATGAAAGGCAACAGCAATGAAAAGGTCAAGTAAAGGGTAGTGATTGGGAGAATGAGGAAGGTCTGATGAGAGGGAGCAAAGAAATACTAGTGAGGATGAAAAGTGGACCTGAAAATGGAAAATCTTTTGTATTTGCCGCCAAACCATCTGCCAGAACTGGTAAGTAGGGGAGCATTCAAACAACATATGTTTAAGATCGGCAGAGAGGCAGGGACAAGACCAACATGTAGAGGGAGTGTCTGGTGAAAAACGGGACAAAGCAAGTGGAGTAAATAAAGTTCTGTGATAAATGAAAAATAAAGTTTGGGTGGTGTTAGTAGCTCTAGAGGTCTTATGAAGTTTAGTCCAAATTTTATCCCAAAGAAGTACAGGCCAATTCTGAGAAAAGTCTAACTCCCATGCAATTTCAATGCGAGATTTCAGTCTATCAGTAGTAAAACGAAAAGAATTATATAGAGCGGATGCAGAAGGAGAAGTCTCTAGCAAAAAGGAGGTGGATTTGTGATCTAAAGGAACATCATTAGAGGATGAAAGAGATTGAAGATAAGAGAGCAAGACTGGATAAAGGGAATTGTATTGCGAACGGGTAGAAGCAGGCAAGGAGAAAAGAGATTGAAGATCCTTAAAGGAGAGAGGCGTACCTTGAGAAAGTAATCGAGAAATCCAACTTATTCCTCGAGAGTGCCAAGTTTTCCAAAAAATGGTACGATTATGGATAATTAGAAGAGTGTTATTCCAAATTGGCTGTTCGTGTATGGAGAAGAGTGACGGATAGGATGAAGATAAGTAGGGAGAGAGAAGATTACGAGAATGTGAAAGAATAGGCGAGCGAAGACGAGTCAGAGAAGACGTAAAGGATAAGAATTCCCGGAAGGTAAAAGGAGAAATGAAAGAAGATTCCATGCTTAGCCAGAAAGGAGGATAATGAGGTAGATTAGATGAAAACCAACGAGTCGATTGCTTCAGGGAGAAAGCACGATGATACTGTTTGAAATCCGGAAAACGTACTCCAGAGTAAGCTTTGTCTTTACGCAAAGAAGCAAGAGCTATTCGAGGATGCTTACCGTTCCATTGGAACTTCAGTAATAAACAATCAATCTTGAAGAAAGAAAGAGGAATGTGTAAAGGAAGCATGGAAATAGTATAAAGAAGAAAGGGGGATAGCATCATCTTTATAGAATTGAGGCGGCCCCACCAGGACAAAAAGAGCGGATGCCAGCGATTAATAGCTGTGTCCATTTTCTTGTAAATATAATCAAAATTTCATTTGAAAGTATCAGATAAAAGAGGAGCAAACCAAACCCCTAGGTATTTAATTTTAGATGGTTGCCATGAGAAACCTGTACAAGAAAAGAGATGCTTCTGACAAAGAGGATTCAAAGGTAACATTTCACACTTGTCGGCATTCAAGCGATATCCGGAAAATGCAGAGAAAGAAGAGACCTGTTGAAGAAAAGAGGGAATGGAGGTGGCTGGGTCAGAACAATAAAAAAGAATATCATCGGCATAAACCGAGAGTTTGACTTGTTGGGGACCAAAATGAAAACCAGAGATAGTATTATCTAAGCAAATTTTTGTAAGGAAAGGTTCTAAGGCTAAAACAAAAAGTAAAGGAGATAAGGGGCAACCTTGACGAACCCCTCTATGTAAAGAAAAATAATCCGAGGACATCCCATTAACAAAAATAGAAGCCTGAGGATCAGAATAAAGCAAAGAAATAATAGAAATGAATTTAGGGGGAATACCAATCCAACGTAAAGCCTGAAACATGAAGTCCCACCCTATCCGATCAAAAGCCTTCTCCGCGTATAGAGAAATAGCTGCAAAGGGAAGAGTCAAGGAAGAAGATTTGCTAAGAATATTAAGAAAAACCCGGGAATTATCAGAGGAGAGACGTCCTTTGACAAAGCCAGATTGTTCTGGACCAATTAAATCAGGCAAAAGGGGATCCATACGAAGTGCTAATATTTTTGCTAGAATTTTGTAATCAGTGTTAACCAAGGATATTGGTCTATAATTTTTGCACAAGGAGTGATCCTATAGGGTGTCAAAGTTAACAACACCAATGTTCCCTGCTTTGAGCTGTCATAAAAAAGGACGCTACCTATTGAATATTTTATCCCACACTGACAGGTACTTCAAAAGTATCTTGTGTTGCATGGAATTTGACAGTCGCTGACCAAACTGATAGGATTAATGCAGTGATACCTTCCTTAGATGGGATTTAACCCTTTCCATGCTCATGACGAGCTCAGCTCGTCATGATGCACGGTTGAGCTGTGCTGATGACGAGCTGAGCTCGTGATGAAACACTGACATCCTGCATTCTTCAGCACAGGAGGGGAAAACACCTAGCAGCGAAGGTGTTAATGACGTTTATTGGTCAGGGATGGGAAAACGAATTCTCTAGGTATCCACCCTGTTTGACACAAATTGAGGAAGGTAAGCTCTTGCAGCAGAAGTAACTGTAGCTATTGCCCTGGAGTGGACTCCAGAAATTTATTTAGGTAGAATAGATTGCTAATTGGACAGCATTTGCCTAGCTCTGCAGGATTTGGTGATGGAATTTTTTAATAGAGAGAAGAATGTTGCCTTCTTAAGTCTGTAGGAAGTTTGCTTAAGGTCAGGGAGATCTTAACATGCATGGTGACTATGTGGCTGAAGTCTGGAATTTACATTAAAGAAGCCCTGGGTGTGAATCATATGGACAGCAGATGCTTTGATTAATCAGGATGATAGTGTCTGTTACTGACAAATTTGTATAAATACCTGGAAGTGCTGTAGGGAGTACTCTATGGCCTACAATGGGCATCTTATAAATGTACTTTCCTGGGAGAAACCTTCATATGGAGAGGCAAATGTCTATTATTTTAGTGTAGAAGTAATAACTCACACTGTCACCAGTGCTAGAATAGAGTATGAACCAGTTTGTATTGCATTGCAGCATCAGCGAATCCTTCCTGCATCCTGTTGCACTTTGTTGATCCAGGGCTATATGCACAACTTTATCCTCCCAGGAAGGAGCACGCACCCTATTGAGAAAAGCCCAACTGTATTGCAGTGATCTCTGTGGTGAAAGCATTCTGTATATACTTTCATCACTGATGAATGGTGTGTGGCCTTCTTGTTGGTGCGATCAACTTTGCATTTGTGTTTGCTTTATGGAAACAAACCTACAAAGTGTTTCTAAAGAACAAAAGAAAAATGTCCATTACTTATTGGAAATTATTTCCCTAGATGTCACTTTTCCATCCCTGGTACCGATGTTTTGAATGGTAAATAGTTATCTCCGAGCACTAATTAGTGCTGGGGGGATGCATCTCTGAGGGCCTGGGAAAAATATGCTCCTTGCCAAGGATCTTTACCAACAGAGCACTTGTAAATGTCAACATCAGAAAAACTTTAGCTACTCCCACACATCTAAAAGGGGGGGGGGGGTGAAACCTCAGGTTTGACATATCAGAAACTTTGCAAATTTATGTCAGAATATTCAGTCCATGGGGGTGTGTCTTCCACACCAAACAAGATAGACTGCTAAACTTCCCCACAATGCGTAGCGATTTACTTCAAATAAGTCCTCTTTCATCTGTGCTTCATCATCCAAAGCATTTCTCATGCTTCTCTGCACATCAGAAGCATTTTGAGCTAGCTGGCAAAAGCACAGAATGTTCGGTTTGCCCCAGAGCCACGGCAGTAACTTCCTGTCAGATACGAGTGGTGGGCATTTTACCAGTGTGCTGCTCATATTATCGGCTCTTCCGTAGTTTGTCTTGCCGCATTCAAACTACTGTCCTACCCTTTCATAAGTGTGCCTAATAAATTGAAGCTGCATTTCCCTTCATGTCTTAAACTGCATAAAGGCAATCATAATCATTTGCCACTGCAGCTATGCATGAACATATCCATGAAGTGGCCACCATTTTGTATGCGCACAGCACGTTATTTACATCTCTATTAACACTACAATTACTTTCCTATTGAATTCTTCATAATACAATGAAGTGAATTTCCTTTGCTGCATCTTTCTTCACCATACGTTTTGCCCATACCATATTTGTCCACATCAGTTCCTTGATGGGCTCAACATTATCTACTACTTCCTTTAATCTTTGGACTTTGCCAATGCACTGAACTTTGTGTCAAATATCAACATATATATTTTGAGATCGTTTTACTTTATCTTATTCATGATTTTATTTATCTACATGGTCATCATAGTCCATGGGTAGGTTAGACATTTCCAGAAGATTCCATATTGTTCCATGCACTACGTTAAAATTGCCAGCTATCTTCTTGGGTCGTCTAAATCTACTTCTTCAGTAACACAGCCTAAGAGCAAAAAATGATCCTCCATCATCCATTATGCCTTCTCATAATCCTGTTTGGATACTATCTTTGATGAGGTGCATGTTCTTAAGCCTTTCATGAGTGCCACTAACAGAAAACATCAACAAATTGAGGACAGGTAGATCACTGAAAAGGGCAAGCTGTTTGAAATAGAACAGCGTGCTAGCGGTCTTAAAGAGGTGGTCACCAAGATTCCTTTGCTAGAACACGAGATCCAAAAGCTTAAACTTCATACTGAGGATCTTGAAAACAGAAACAGATGGAATATTCTTAATCGATATGGATTACCGGAGATTCTTGAGGGTCCTGACCTTCTTGAAGAAATGTTTGCCTGAGCTTTCGGATCTTCTGAATAATCTTTCTCCTAATATCCAATGAGCAAATCATTTGGGTCATCTGCATCATCATTCTGATTGACCAAGAGGTATCATAATGCTATTTTTGGAGTTCACAGAGCTGATACATGTCTTGAAAGCTGCTAAAGCAAAATGTTGGCTCATTTGGTCCGGCCATAATATTTTTATCTCTCAAGACCTCTCTAATGCTACAAACATAATTTCTTGCCCTTCGATCTCAAATGAGACAGCTAAATATTTGCTATCGCATTCTGCATCCTTGTTTATGTAAAATTACCTATGAAGGCACTTCATGATCCTTTGACAATCCGGTTAAACTTAAATCTTTTATTAAAACTATTTCATCTCATACAATGGATACTAATATTCAATGCTGTTAACTATTTCACAATGAACATGTGTTTCCCACTTTCACTCTTTATCTTCCTAAATATATGGCCGTATTTACATATTCATTTTTGTATCTCTCTGCTGTGTCTAGTTTAGGAGCAGACAAGTCTCATTCTCACTCTTCGTGCTCTTCGCTTCAGATCTGTATCTTTATCCTTGGTCTGTCTCTTAATCCTGCTATTCATATCCTATGTATTCTTTCTATTCTTTTACTCTTTCTCTTGACATTATGTTGGTGATTATTTATTTTCTACTGTTCTTATGTTGATGGTAATAAATGGTGCCTTTTTGTTTCCTTTTATGTCTGTGAAGCTAGTCATCTATGTGCCTGTTTCCCTACTCCTAATCCCCAATGTGTTTAACATTGTTTGTGGTTTAGGACATCCAATCTAAAGAAAAAAGGCACTCTCTCAACTGTCAAAACTTAATGCACATGTTACTTTAGTACAGGGAACTCAATGTAATGATGTTGCATCACAAATTAAAACAGCAAAGTTCAGGCCAGGTTGTTTTTTTCTCCAGCCATTAACCGCAACTGTGGTGTTGCCATTCTTTTTCATAAATGGTTACAAGAACAGATTAGATCAATTTATGGTGACAGTGATAGGCGATGGGTACTGCCTAGTGGTATAGTTAATAATAAACCGATTTCCTTCTTTAATATTTATGGTCCTGTCAAGCCTGAGCCTGATTTATGGCATAACGTTAAAATAAAATTGGCTTTCATTGAAAGTCCAACATTTTTGTAGAAGTAGATTTTAATTATGGTTAGATCCTTTTACTCATAGGAAATCTGAATGCAAATTTAATCCTGATAA
Source organism: Lissotriton vulgaris (assembly GCF_964263255.1). Classification (NCBI taxonomy): domain Eukaryota; kingdom Metazoa; phylum Chordata; class Amphibia; order Caudata; family Salamandridae; genus Lissotriton; species Lissotriton vulgaris. The sequence goes on along the minus strand of NC_141695.1, from coordinate 1,320,613,588 downwards.
ATCTGATAAAGCATTTCAATCAGCCATTGCTACTCGTCCATTATTTGATATGTGAAAAATGTTTAACCTTGACACTTGTGAATTTACATTTTCCTCTAATGTACATCATACCATGTCTAGAATTGATTATAATTTAGTGACTAAATCCTTACTCCCTTCTATTCAATCTTTAAAAATTGGTTCCATTTGAATTTCAATTAATGCCCCTGTTGTGCCTTCTTTTAACTTAGCTCTCTATAAATCCAGAATGACTTGTTAGAGATTTAACAACTTCATTCTATTGAACAAAATGTTTATTACAGAAGTCATTGCTTGTATTAACCAATCTATTGAAACTTCCAGTCCCAATAATTGCTTTCAAAACTTCCTTTTGCCCTTTTACCATTGCATATTCAGCCAAAAAGATAAAGATAGTGAATTCTCAATATAATATGTTACTACAGTCAACTAAAACACTTGAACATACTTACTTTACCTCAAAATCTTATTCTGTTCTTCATGAACTGATTACAGCCAAGCCTACCCATAATAAACTTGCCGCCACTGATGCATGTAATATCATCCTCAAGGTTAAATCAGAATGTCACAGAGGTCAAAATAAAGCTGGCAAAATATTGACTAATTATTTAAAAATTAAATCTGAGCGTAAAAATATTGGTCTTATTATAATGAACTCACAAATAGCATTGCAACCTCAGACTTTAAAATTTCTAATGTCTTCCAAGAATTTTCCAAATCATTGTATATGGATGATACCAATCCCTCAAAACATTATATACCTACTTTTTTTAACGGCCTTCCTAATATTCATTCTATTCCTGATAAATTCAAACCACTAGAAACCGACATAACTCTTCAAGAAGATATGGATGCTATCAATTTCCTAAAAACAGCTAAAGCCTCGGGCCCAGACAGAGTTTCTATTGAACTACTTTCTTCTTTTTCATTAATTTGTGCCCCTCAATGAATTGAACTTTTTGATTCTTTTATTTTTTAATTCAAAGGCTAGTGACTCTTTTCTGGAAGCCCTTATTGTTATTATCCTTAAACCAGATAGGGATCAAATCCTTTGTAAAAACTGTTGCCCTATTTCATTAAGCAAAAAACACAGTTGATGGACAGAATGTAGAACAATGTCATACATTCACCCCAGTACAATGATCTGGGCCTAAATCCATAATTTTTTTGCACTCCACACCACCCTGGGTTGGACACTGGCTATATGCAAATCAGCTCTGACCCTGTGCCTCATGGGAACAGTCCAGTCCGAACTACCAAGCCATGTCTTTCCCAGACCGGAAACAAGCATCCAAGGACCGGTTTCTGGCTATCAGCCTTCATCAGCCTGGATAGCTTGACTCCAGTGATGTGGAGAGCCTGGGACTCACGTCTGAGCATACCCAGCCCACTCGGGGTGAAAATTGCAAAAAACACAGCTGATGGACAGAATGCAGAACAATGTCTTACATTCACCCCAGTACAAAGATCTGGGCCTAAATCCATTGTTTATTTGCACTCCACACCACCCTAGGTCAGACACTGGCTATATGCAAATCAGCCTTGACCCTGTGCCTCATGGGAACAGTCCAGCCCGAACTACCAAGCCATTTAGGCCCAGATCCTTGTACTGGGGTGAATGTATGACATTGTTCTACATTCTGTCCATCAACTGTGTTTTTTGCTATTTCATTAAGCAGCAAAAATATTTGCCCAATTCTAGCATCTCGCTTTGAAAATGTTTTTCTCCTTTTTGTCAAATCTGATCAATCTGGTTTTATAAAGGGTAGACCTGCTGCAGACAATGGCAGGATGTTCTCTAATATTCTTGTATTTGGTAAGAATTATCACACCTCCTTGTGGCCTTATCTTGCATTTGACCGCATTATTTTGCATTTTATGTCTACTGCTCTCCACTGGTTTGCCTTTGGCCCTAAGTTTAATTCATAAAATTATTATACTCTGACTCTTGTGCCAAAATTTTGTTAATAGACGTTTTTCCCTTATTCTAATTTACATAGAGGTACCAGGCAATGTTGTCCAATCTCCCCTTTGCTTTTTATTCTTTGTTTAACCCTTCCTTGAAAACATATATTGCAACATACTTATCTCTGGGTTTAAACACAATTGACCTCAAATCTAAGCTATCTGCTTATACAGACAATGCTATGATATATCTGTCTAACCCCCTGACCATCCTAAATTATTTCTTGCAACAGATTAAATTAGTTTTAACCATTTCTGGTTATAAACTAAACGTCTCAAAAACATGAAATTTACCATTGAACTCCTTGTGTTATCAATGTATATTTGCTGATACAAATTTATCATGGTGCCCTTCTAGAATCAAGTACTTGGGTGTTTGGTTTTCTCCTTTTATTTCCAGCATAAACATAACATGTATATTTGAAAAGCGCATAATCACCCAGAAGGGTATCTTGCTACTGAGTAACAGATGTGTATTGTTACTCAACTCAATGGTGCTCATTGTATTGACCTTAGAAGGGTGAAAGGCTGGGTGGATCCACCGGGATTTGAACCTGTGACCACAAGTTCAAACACAGGCCCCTTCAGAGGACAAATTAGTGCACTAATTAGCCACAATTGTAATACTTTAAAGCTTAACATTCTGAAATTACTTTCATCTTGATCCCCCTTTCATTTGTTATGGTGGGGTAGATTAGATACCCTGCAGATGATGATTGTACCACACAGTCTTTATATGCTTTCTATGTTACCTTTCAAAATAAAATTATTACTTTTCCCACATTAATTCTATTTGTACTAATCTGCTCTGGAATAAAAAACACTTGCGCATTGCCTTGTCCAAACTCAAATGCCTAAAGAATGAAGGAGGTGTCTGTTTCCCTGCCTTTAAGTTATACCATTCTGCTTTTTTAATTTGCCAATTTTATGTCCTTATTAATGATTTTCAAGATTCTCCCATACACCAATGGATTGTATTTGAAAGTTACTTATTGATGGATTTCTCATTTAACGAAGGGATTTATATGTCTAATTCCACTATCTAGGTTTAAAATAAAACCAACACTTATTGCATACAGTATTTTCAGCAGGTCTTGATTTTCATCAATGTTTTCTTGTCTCTTCCATTTGGTACAATAAGTTTCATCAATTTCATCTCAAATCATTTTATTTCAAACATTGGAAACAGAAGGATATTATGTTTGTTGATTAACTGGTAAGACATAATTCTGATATACCTTTTCTTTAACTACAATCACAATATAACTTGCCAATCTCCTTCTTACAGGAATATAACCTAATATCGAATGCTTTTCAATCTTTTTTAATAACTAATATTTTCATCCTGACCCTGCACCACTCACACCCTTGATACCATTATAGAATGTTGATCATGATTCCATTCACAAAGCTACTTAAAGATATAACATGTTATTATCTCTAGCTACTGTACTATTGAAACATTCTATTGAATTATAAGAGAAAGTGAGCTATCTGTGTCGCTTCCTGTTTATCAATGGGCTAAAATATGGCTTAAAATGTTTAAAACTTCAAAAGCTGCACGTATTACACAATCTCTACTTTCTGGTTATAATAGAGCTGTTATTACTCCTGAATGTATCTCTATATTTGATCTAACTACATTTCCATTATGTTAGTCTTGTTCTTCTTCCTATGGTACCTTAATTCATCTAATATACTATTGCCCGCTTGTGTTATATTTTTTGGAATGCTATTTGGTACAAGTGTTTAACAGCTTAGCAGCGTCGACCGTTCAGCGCCCAGTGCTGAACGTTCGAATAACGGGTGCGGCCCCGTCGGCTAACGGTCGTGCGCAGCACTGGCAAGGTAGTGCTCACGACGACCGTTGGCCGACGGCAGCACTTAAAGGGTTAAAGATCTTCCAGTGTAATATAGTTATAATTTGTGAATGTTTTCTTTTGATCTATGTCTTATGACTTTGTTACTATTCCACCTAAATCTTTGTTGGTTGACCTTTTTATTGCACTTGCTATTAAATTTATACTTTCCTGATGGAAAGATACTTCTAAGTTATCTGTATCAACATGGTGGTATTTTATTTGTGATGAACAAAGACTATCTACTATTTCTTCATTATTGTTATGCCAGATGATTAAATCGAATCTATTTTGGCTACCCTTTGCTAATATCTATCCTCTCACTCAGATGTATCTCAATTCTCATCTTTCTACTTTTCTCTTCGTCTCTTTCATCCTTTCCTCTTCTTTTCTTTTCTACCGTCTCCCCTTATTTATTTTCTTCTTTCTATTTTCCACCTATAGATTTCTTTTTATGAAAAAATTATGATTACGTAATACTCATACTTTTCTCTTATTGATTCTCATTTCCTTAGTACTTGTAATAATATGTAGTTCTATTGCTTCATATTCAATAAGTTTATTGGTATTGATTTATGGATATTGAAATAAAAAACATTTATGTTATAGTAATTTATTAAGCACACGAATACCAAAGGTGTCTTGACGCTAGCAGTCCTGAGTAAATGAACCTTGCCAAAATTACAAAATAACCAAGTTTTAAGTTCATTCTTGAAGGCTAACTTCACAAAAAAAAAAGCATCCATTCCACTAATCTCTAAATGAGGAATGTATGATGTTACAACGCGATCAAAATGATTGCGGTACATCACAACGCATCTTTTACGACGCAAGTCGTTATCATGACTTGCGCTGTAGGGTGCTGGACTTAGGAATAGTAAGATTTACTATTCCAACTCCAGCCTTCGTACAGTAGGGAAGGTGTTGGAATAGTAAATCTGCTATTCCTTAATCTAGAGCACCTTCCAGCGCAAGTCGTGGTAACTACTTGCGTTGTAAAAGAAGCGTCGTAATGGCACCGCGGTGTTTTGACCGCGTTGGGAAGGATGTTTATCCTAAATGAGTCCTGCCCTATGTCTTTATTTTGGGCCTGAGGGGGTCAATTTCACACAGTGGTGACCTTGAACTATCACAATCTCATGCTACAAATAGGACCCAGTCAGAACACTGCGGTCTGAACCAAATGCATTCCGACTATGCAAGCTCTACCACGCTTGCCTTAACCAGGCATATGCATGGTCTAGCTGCTGGAAGACAGAAGCAGGAAGATGCCACGATGAGGTAAGTAGGGCTAGGTTTTTTTAGGGCTGGGAGGGGGTTAGTGTAGGTTTTAGGGCAGTGGAGGGACTGCAGTAGTTTAAGGGACAGCGCCGGGCAAGGAGGCGGGTACTGTAGGGTTTTGGACCTCAGGGCAGTGGGAGCAGAATGGGTAGTTGAGGTAGTTTTTAGGGCTAGAAGGGGGCCGGGGTAGGTTTTAGAGCACTGGAAGGGGTTGGTGTAGTTTGAGGGACAGCGCAGGGGGGGGCGGGGTGAGGTTAGGTAGTGTAGTTAGGGGGCAGGGTTTTAGCATTACGACAGTGGGAGAGGAATGAATATTTGGGTTAGTTTTTAGGGCGGGTTGGGTAGGTTTTAGGGCAATGGAAGGGGTCATGGTAGTTTAAGGGATGCGCAGGAGGTGTAGGGTTTTAGACCTTAGGGCAGTGGAAGGAGAATGGGTAGTTGGGGTTGCTTTTAGGACTGGGGTGGGGGTAGGTTTTAGGGCATGGAAGTGGTTAGGGTAGTTTAAGGGACAGTGCAGGGCAGTGAGGGGATCAGAGTAGTGTAAGCTAGGGTGCAGAGTTTTAGGCCTTAGGGAAGTGGGAGGGGAATGTGTAGTTGGGGTAATTTTTAGTGTGGATTTTCGATAGGTTTTAGCGCAGTGGAAGCGGCTGGGGTAGTTTAAGGGACATCGTGGGAGTGGCAGGGGTGAGAGGGTAGTCGGGGAGGAAGGGTAGTAGCAACCTTAGCCACACATACCCCTTTACCATTCATGTCAGGAAGAAGGAGCTGGTCTAATGGCTAGGGCGGTCGACCTCAAATCTGGGGAACTGGGTTCGAGTCTCAGCAATGACGCTGAACAACCTATGATTCTGGGCAAATCACTTAATCTCCCTGTGCCTAACAAAAATGAATGTGTGTCCTCATGTAATGGAACTGGTGCTATGTAAGGCGCTCTGAGACCCGATTCGGGTCAAGTTCACGCTATATAAAACTCTGAAAAAATAAAAAAAATAAAAATAAAAAAATTAATGGTTGGGCATCGTGGTAGAGGAACGCGTGGTAATATCATTCGTGCTTCTATCATACAACCTCTGCAAACGCATAGCAGTTGCACTTACTTGTAGTTATCGTCTTCTGTTCAGGAAATGGACTGTGGTTCTCACTGTTTCAGGTCAGCCCTATATAAGAGTCCCAGACAATGCCAGGTGGCTCCACATTTTGACCTGGGGTTAGTGAGGCGTAAACAAGACTCTTAATTTCCAGGAAGATAATAACTATTCTAATTTCAGGATAAACAAATAAACAGCATATATCATAAACACTATGTATTCTTGAACACATGCGCTAGTCAGATGAGGATGCCAAGCTGCCTCTGTCATGCTTCTTTTTCCCTTGTGACACTCTAGTGTACACACAAGCGGTGCTTCTGTCAAGTCATGTGTACATAAATGCCCTTAGAAGTCATCCTCCCCCTTACTGAGACCTTTGCTTTTAATTTAGTTTATTAAGACAACATTTAAAGCTTTTGAGATTAGGGGCTGAAATAAATGTATCTGCTTTGGGGAATAAACTTGGATAGAGAGCGTGTGAACTGGCACCTTGATCTAAGTTGATTAAAACAGAAAACTGAAATATTAGGCTTGAGACGTGTTAGCATGCTCTCTGGTGAAGCTGTTCACACATACCCAGGATTGTCCCTTTGCACATTTCTGAGAGGGCAATATTTCTGGGAGTATTAAAAATGTTGTTGGAAACATTATTTTAAAAATTTGCAGCTTGGATCCAGGCAGGGTGGCACTACATTTTATTACTTACAGAACTACCTCTGCTTATCTCACTGAACTGCAAGAAATATATACATATAATGCACATCTCACTCTAACTCATAAAACTTTACAAAGCAAAGGCAAAGCCAATAGGACTGACATTTGCAGGAGACGCTGATTGGGCTTGCACACACTGTTCAAATGTGAAACCTATTGTACTGACAGGCAAAACCATCTGAAAAAGCAAAGCAACAGAAAATAATAACCCTTTTTTCTGTACCATTCATTTTAAGATGCTTTTTTAATCGATTGCTACCCAGTGCTATCTGGCCACTCTCTGACTGATTTCAAATGTAAAATAGTCCAACAGCAAAATTGGACTTGGCAGCCTGAATATTATCAGCTTCTATCATGCTGTCCTATTGCAATATGCAGTGGAATGGAACTGTGACACAGCTGCGCGATCTGAAACTGGTATGATACAGCACTTGCTTCAGTTTCTTTGTTAGAGGGAGCACTATAGGTTGTTAGTGTGAGGCTCCCTGATATAGTTATGACAGTCTTTAGTGTATAGTATAGGCCATATCATAGACTTAAGGTGTCCTCAATTTTCCTTTCCCTCACTCATAATATTCTCATAGTGGGCTGTCTGTAAATGGTTTACTGGCTCTGGGACCATACTGGCTGCTTGCAGTTGGGGTGCCTCATCAAGGAGGGTAGGTACAGGGACCTCAATCAAACACAGTTGGGTTGTTATCAGATGGTATTTGACTGTCTCTTATTTCTGATCGAATAGACACATTAATGTGCGGGTGATTATTCATTTGTGTGCCCCTACAATCTCCATCTGAAGCCCTACACATAGGCACATGCATTCGAGGTAGGACTAGGATCTCTCCCCCATGCTGGAGGAACCTGCCTCTACTGAGTACATGGGCAATTTCGTTTTTTGAACTTTTGTTTTTGTTTTATGAAGTGAAAGCAGCATATGACAGCTCAAGTATAGCCAACAATGCAAACCAGATACATCCAAATCAGATCAAAGTAGTATATAATCCCCTCTTGCGTATCTGACTACAACGTCTCAGGCCCTCATTTCAGCATCATCATTGATATAGTTCCTGATAATGGATCCACTGATTCCTCCAATTTGTATGCGTTTACTCAGGCACCTCCTATTCTTGAATACCTTTTCCTCCTCCAAGACACAGTAATCCATATCCTCTAGCCATTCTGCCTTTGTAGGGCAGTGGGTGCATGACAGTCTTCAGCAATGTCTCTCTTTGACACCAAATAACCAGTATGCAGCAGTTTCTCATCACTTCTGGTATCATCCCAAGCCTATGCTACCCTTTGGAAGATAATTCTGCAAGGAACTCCTACCTTTGCTGAATCTGGGACCAGTACAACTACACCAGAAAATTATTCTACATAATATATAAAAAGGAGCCGGCTCCCATCGAACATCTCATACAATCTGAATATGGCGTTGTTGTATCTTGTTTTTATACTTTATTACTTTCTTGACACTGTCCCTTTAACCTGTTCATTCCTTTTGGATCCTTCCTTACTCCTGTGTTCTTTCTCTTTGCTTGGTGTGGCAGTTGCCTGCTAGCCTGGAGAGGGACACCAGCTGTTACCTGTAGCTTATAATAAATATACCTTTTATATCAGTATTCTTGTATGGACTTTTTAACTCTTTCCCTACAACATTTTGGCGATGTCTGGCTAGCATTACCTGGAAGAAGCTACTTAGGAATTATGATCGGCTGGTGAAGAGAACCACGTGTGAATTTGGTAACGTAAGGGTTACTGCCAAGGAAGAATTTGCTTTTCAAGTCGAACTACTGTGCTGTACGACTTAACAGGAACCGAGTTGAGACTGTGTTTGCCATACTCTGTGTCTAATATTCAAAAGAAAATAACTGGAGTGTACTGCTGTGGAACACAAGGATCACGGAGTGAGTACTGTTTATGTATTTTCCACTCATTCGTGCATCAAGGTTGCTATCCTTCTCGATGCAACCAAATGAATGTGTGATTTTATCAATCGACGCACACTGTCAAGTCAAGTGCAACATTGAAAAGTGGGCTGTAACGCTTACCTTGAAACTCTGTTGCTTATTCACGGCCACGTTCGTGCGACATTTGAAAAAGGCTGAAACGCTTTCCACGAGACTCTGTTCCTTTGAAGAACGTTGCCATTGTTGTCCCTTCGAGGAGAGGAATCTGCAACTCCTTGTGACTCATTCCGTTACGTTCTGACGTATTGACGTCCGTTCACTGCGTGATAGCGGCCATTTGCTTTTTCAACAAAAAAGGTTGCTAGGTAACGTGAAAGGAGCACGGAGGAGAGAGACGGCTTCAATTTCGTTAAAGACCACAGGGAAATATCGGAGTAAATGCAGTTTTGATGGTAACGTTTACTTTTAATTATTTTTGGTAGCGTGTGGAGAGTAAGCGTAATTTGTGGAGAGACAGCCTTATTTTTTTTTTATTTGAGACTTTGTCGCTTGATCGGATATTGGGGCAGTTGAAGCGCAGGATAAGGAATATCGTGGAAATAAAAGAAAGAAAGAGGAAGATGGAAAGCAACAGCGTAGTTCTGCCACCATTGTTTCTGCAGCAAAGTGGTGATCCTCCTATAGAATGGGAGGAATGGATTGAAGTATTCGAGAATTTTATTGAGGTAATTGATGGCAAGGACTTCAGTGCTATGAGGAAAAGAGCGCTTTTATTGAGTACCTTGGGGAAAGAGGGACAACATGCTTTTACATTTTTGTCTCCAGGAACTAATGCTGAAGGAAGAGTTATATCTAATGTGTATTTGGAGACAAAAGCTCGTTTAAAGAAAAGATACTCAAAAGAAGTCAACATTGTCATGGCTAGACACAAATTTTGCACGCAACCTCAGCGCCAAGGGGAGAGTGTGGATCAATTTGTTACTCGCCTACGGGAGTTATCGTTGAAATGCAACTTTGGCAACATCATAGACGAAATGATTAGGGACCAGCTCATTGTCCAGTGTGGGAACAAGAAGATGCAAGAGAAGCTGTGGGCGGCGAAGAATCCTTCTTTGCAGAACGCTATTGACATTGCTAAGATAGTTGAAGAATCTGGTGCATGCATGAAGGAGACGGAACGCAAGGATAGTATAAAGGAGAATGTGTCGTCTGTGGATGTTGTTGAAGAAGTGGGAGCTGTGGGAGGAAAGAAATCCTATGAGAGGAGTGTGAACAATGTGGGGAGGAAGTTTAATAATGCTTATGGTAATGGTGACTCATACAGGAGTAGAGATAAAATGTGTTCAAGGTGTGGCAGCACGTACCACACTGCTGATTATAAAAAATGCTTTGCCTTGGACAAGGATTGTTTGAAATGTGGGAAGCGGGGACACTTTTCAAGAATGTGCAAGTTTGTTTCCAGAGGGAAGATTGCTGTTGTTCAACAAGAACAGGCTGATGTTGCTACGGTTGATGGTGTTGAGGGAGCTAATAAAATTTTGTGTGTGAGTGATTAGGAGTCAGATATGAATCCAAGGAGGAGTGTAAGACCTAAGGCGATGTTTGAGATTGACGGTGTGCAAGTTGAGTTGATGGTGGACTCAGGGTCATTCTGGACCATCATTCCTATGTGCTTATTTGGCGTGAATTGGCCAAAGGTTGAGTTGGAACCAAAGGACATCAATCCAGGCGGGTTTCAAGGCAAAAGGATTGAGATTATGGGGTTTATGTCTGGTAATATTTCGTTCAAGGGCAGAACAGTGAGAGGTAAGGTGTACATTGCCCGGTCTGGTCCAGCCATATTAGGTTGGGGACACCAGTACGATCTACACGTTGTGTTGAATCCGAGAGCGGAGGATCAAGTGATGGTGGTGGATGAAGTACCTACTTTGTTGATTGTTGATGGGATGCCTGAGTTGTTTAAGGAGGAGATTGGTGAGTTGAAAGGCTATGTACATAGGATCATGTTAAAACCGGATGCTGTTCCTTTGCAACATAAGGTCAGGAAGGTACCCATTGTAGCTAGGGGTGAGGTAAAGAGGATGTTGAGCGAAATGTTGGAACAAGGGGTCATTGAGCAGATAGAAACCTCAAGTTGGATTTCGCCAGTTGTGATTACGACCAAATCTGATGGCAAATACAGATTCTGTGTTGATTTGCGCACACTTAATCGCAATATTATCGTGGATGGGTTTCCCCTTCCTAATATTAACGAGCTGGTTCTTTTATTGAAAGGGGGACATTTTTCACAAAATTAGACTTGCGGTGCACCGTGAAGTAGTGTGGCTCACTGGTTAGAGGCGGCAGACCCGAGAGCAGAGGACGGCCCGGGACCAGGGTTCGATTCCCGGCGCGGCAGGTTTCTGGACCAGGGTCAGCGGACTCGATAATTCTCTCGCCTCGGTGCCCACTCTGATCAGCGATCACACTCGGCAACTCTGGGCATTAGCTTGCCTCATCTTCACTAACGGCCCCACCAGACCGCCGGGGATGCCTGGTCTCACCCTGGAGATACCCATTAAGGGACCATCTCTCAGGGAAGCCAGGAAGGGTTTCGCAGCGGTCGAAGCGCCTTGGGACCCTACGGGTAAGTAGTGCGCTATATAAATGCCAATACATTTACATTTACCATCAGATCAAGCTGCATGAGGAGTCGAAACATCTGACGGCGTTTATCACATCTAAAGGCATTTTCCAATTTACTAGGATGCCGTTCGGGTTGGCATCGGCAGCTGGCGTGTTCCAGCGGATGATGGGTTCGGTGTTGAATGGGGTGGAAAATGTTGTTCATTTTCAAGATGACGTGTTGTTGTTCGGTAGGACGAAGGAGGAGCATGATGTGATCTTGAAAGAAGTGTTAAACAAGATGGAGTCGGCTGGGTTAACTTTGAGGAAAGATAAATGTAAGTTTGCGGTGGAAGAGGTGGAGTACTTGGGTTATACCTTGTCGGCGGATGGGGTGAGGCCTAAGCGTGATTTGTTAGAATCTATACGGAAGGCACCAGCACCTGTCGATAGGGAGCAGTTGAGGTCATTTTTGGGCCTCATAGAATATTACGCAAAATTTGTTCGTAATTTTACGGATAAGACGGAGAAAATAAGAGAATTGCTCAGGAAGGGTTGTAAGTTTAGTTGGAGCCAAGAGCAGGAGAGTGCGTTCGTTGGAATTAAGAAAGAGATATGTGATGCTGGTATTTTGACACCTTTTGATACTAAAATGGAGTCTGTTCTGACTGTTGATGCAAGTGGTGTTGGCTTGGGCGCTGTGCTTGCCCAGGTTCATCCTTCAGGTTTGAAGACGGTGGCGTTTGCATCAAGGTCCCTTACTGTTTCGGAAAGGAACTACTCTATAATAGAGAGAGAGGCACTTGCTGCAGCATGGGGATGTGAGTACTTCAGGATGTATCTGTGGGGGTCTCTTTTCAGATTACAGACTGATCACAAGCCTTTGGTGATGATATTGTCGCCGGGTGGAGCTGGTAAAGGCTCGGCGAGGTTGGCAAGGTTGGCAGCAAGATTGCAGGAGTATTTGTACATGGTGGATTATATTTATGGTTGGAAGAATAACCTGGCAGACGGTTTGTCGAGACTTCCGCTACCCTGGCAGGAGGTTGATCGGGCTGGTGTTGAGTCATCTTTGTGTGAAGGTTCAGTAGCACCGGTGGGTGATGTAGTTGAGTTCTGTTCTGGTGCCATAGGGAAGTAGAGCTGGGATGAGAGCATGGCAAGTGATGGTGTGTTGCATAAGGTGAAGGAATTGATTGTTAAGGGGACTAGGCAAGAGAGTACTCTTGAGTGTGCAGTCAGACCCTTTCTGAAAGTGTTAGATGAACTGTCTATTTTGGACAAAGAGGAGAATATTGTAATGAAGGGTGACAAGTTTATACCACCACAAGATTTGAGATTCACTTTGTTCAAATTGGCACACGAAGGCCATTTGGGTCAGTCACTCACCAAAAAGAGGTTAAGAGAATATTTTTGGTGGCCGTCAATGGATCAACATGTCTCTGATTTGGTTGAGAGGTGTTCCGACTGTTTTGAGAGTGAGAAGAGGTTAAAGTTAGGCAGTCAGGCACCTCATGGCACTATTGAGGATCCTCTTGCTCTTTGGCATTCTGTTTGTATGGATTTTGTCGGCCCTTTCAATGGTCTGAGTGTGGATTTGAGGTTTGCCCTTGTACTGATTGATGTCTATTCTAGATGGTTAGTTGTGAAGTTTTGCAAGGAAATAACCACTAAGGTGACAATTCAATTGTTAACTGAAATTTTTAGGGAGGAAGGGTTTCCATTAAAATTAATAACAGATAATGGGACTCAGTTAACTTCTGAGGAAATGAGAAAGTTCCTGTGTGCTTGCGGGATTGTTCATAGTAGGACATCCTTTTACAACCCACAGGGGAATGGAATGGTTGAGAGGGCTAACCGCATGGTCAAGGGTGCGATCCAAATGGCTATGGCCACTGGCCGTTCTGTGAAATGCATGGTGGAGGAATTAATCTGGGCATTTCGCACGACTGAGAATTATTCTTCTGGTATGATTCCTTTCACTGTGATGAGTGGTCGTGCTTCTGGCACCAAGTTAATTCCGGCTTGGATGAAAGAGAGAGGGGGGGGGGGGGGAATCCCAGTGGTGTGAAGAAGGCTGTGGAGGTGGTACGTAATGTCTCACAGAAAATCAGGGTGAATGATTTGGTCAAAGTGAAACCTGGGCGGATTTCGGGTGGTCTGACAAAGTTCAGGGGGCCATTCAAGGTTAAATCTGTTCATGATAGATATGTCATTTTGAACAATGGTGAACACTGGAATCTTAGAAAGGTGGCTCTTTACAAAAGACATGTCAATGCGGATGTGGGTGATGTGGTTGTGAGGGGAAAGGATGTGGTTGATGTTTGTTCAGAAGAGGGTCGGTGCTCAACGAGTAGGGTCAGGAAACCTCCTTCTTACTTGCAAGATTATTATTGTGACGATCCTTATTTTTTTTTTGTTTGGGTTTATTTTCTTTATTCTCTTTTTACAACAACTGAAGGAATGAGGATATGTTGTATCTTGTTTTTATACTTTATTACTTTTTTGACACTGTCCCTTTAACCTGTTCATTCCTTTTGGATCCTTCCTTACTCCTGTGTTCTTTCTCTTTGCTTGGTGTGGCAGTTGCCTGCTAGCCTGGAGAGGGACACCAGCTGTTACCTGTAGCTTATAATAAATATACCTTTTATATCAGTATTCTTGTATGGACTTCATAACTCTTTCCCTACAACAGGCGTCCTCCCCATTTTATGAAGCCTAATAGAGGCATAATCATTTTGAAGGAGATATTTAAGTTGGATAGGACATAATCCAAAAGAGATTGTCGAATCTCTAGCTGCTATTTCGGCCTCTTGCCAGTCAGTGTCTTCAAGCATGTCCAGGTCTGCAGCCCACCAATCCCTCAACTGCAAAAGAGAGTCAGATGTGTTAATCACCAGGGCCTGATATATTAGAACCACCCTTGTTGCAATCTTTCTTGAAGCCAGTGTAGATTCCAACAGGCTTAAATTGGGTAGAGGGTTTAGTTCATATTCTAAATTCCAGGGCATCTCTGATCTGCAGGGATAAAAAGTACTGTGACTTTTGCAATGTATACACATCACTAAGTTCTGCAAATGATTTGAGGTGTATGGATATCCAAATATCTTCGAAGTGAGAAATGCCTGTTTTGTCCCACAGTTCAAATCCCTTTAATTTGGACACTGAGAAAATCCCTTCAATTTGGACACTGACCCACAGTTGGGTCATCTTCCTACTGCATGCAAAGAAAATTAAATCTTTAAATAAACAGTCTACAGATAGCCTTGATAGTGGTGGTATGGTCTTTTGGGGAAAGGGGGTGTCTCTTGCTCTATAATGGTGTCCATACTCCTGCTTCTTCTAGGCATTAGAGTTCAAGCCTAATGGTTGGGTCATTTCGTTACCCAAAGAAACAGTCATTGATTTGAAGCTTCTGAACCTCCCAGTTGTATAATTGAGCATTTTCTATCCTAAGACAACAGTCATATGGTTAGTGCACACATTTTGTGAATGGCACTCTAGGTGGCCTCTCTCCCTCCCCACTGAATGCAATGATTTGAAAAAAGGTTGAAGGCAACAAGTGGGGATAGATTTGAAGAATATAAATCATTTGTGGCAGTAAGATCATATTGAACAGTGCCCATCTACCCATTATGGAAATCAGAGGGCCACGCAAGGCTGCTTTCTGTGTTTGCTTTTTACGTAGTAGCATGGCTTTGTTCCATTTCCAACTCATCTCTTGGTGAAGAGATGAGTACCATCCTAGGTATTTAAATGGGCCTTTAGTGGCCTGCAACCCAGGTACAGTGAACGTGGCTTCTGTGCCACATGCTGCTGGGGGGCATCAACATGTATTCAATCCAATTAACTATACATCCCAAGGGGTCACCATGTACATTTAGGATTTGTATAATTCTGGGGACTGAGATCTGGCAGTGTTGTAAGTAGAGCAGCATGATGTACAACACAGCGCAGTCCTCTAATACTCTTCCCTAGTCAAGACCACTAAGATGAGCATCCTGGCATATACAGATAGGCAGCGAGATTAGGATGAAGAGGACAGGAGGTAATGGACACCTCTGCTGTGTCTCTTGTTTTATTGGAAAGGGTCTCTAGAGCGCACCATTAACCCACAATTTGGCCCATGTGGAGGAATACAGAAAGCACATGGAAGACATAAGCCTTGGTCCAAATCAAAGTTTTTCCAGAAGCTGGTAAAGGAAGGACCAAGAGATTGATTTGAATGCCATTTCAATATCAATTGAGACCAGCACTGCTGGCTGATGTATTATATGAATGTTTGCTGAGGCTGCATATGCTCATCTAAGGCAGCTTCTTGTTCCATGGGAGGGCATAAAACCATTCTCATCAACATCTGTTACAATTCTTACTACCTTTTCATGTCTGACGGCTAGCACCTTGGTTAGCATTTTAGCCTTGGTATTTATTAAAGATATCTATCTGCATGAGGCATATTTGTTGGATACCTTACCAGTCTTAGGTATTACCAACCACTAAAATCATAAGGCCAAGTCCCTATGTGATTGGCCTCTTGGAACATTGCTTCCAGTGGATCCAGCAGTCTGCTGGTAAATCTTTATAGAAAATTCTGCATGGAAACTTTAAAGACCAGGGGCCTTATTTATGAAGGCCTTGCGCCACCGGTGCGTCACTTTTTCCAATTTTAAAAGTGACGCACCGGCGGCGCAAGTCCTTCATAAATAAGGCCCCAGGTGTTTTTCCAGAGGACATGCATTTAATTGCTTCCAATATTTGTGAATCAGAAATGGCAATATCCAATGATTATCCATCACTGCTCTGCAGGACAGGGACTGGAATGTCCTGCAACATTGGGTTATGTATCTTAGCCTGAGTTATGGGATTTATTTGGTACAACTGTCTATAACAAATTGCGAAGACCTTGACAATCTGCACTGCAGAGGTCAACAATCCCCTTTGACAGTGAGTTCCATCTCCTGGTTTGCCAAACAATAGAGCAGTTTGCCTGTCTTGTCCACCAGTTTGTATACTCTATACTGGGACACCACCCATGAATGTTAGGCTATATCCATTAGATTTTTCCTTAGGGTCAGCCGGGTCGCCTCTAGCTGCCTAAAGACTCCTGCATCTCGAGTCTCAATTGAACTTCTCTCTATTTTATTTATTGAGGACTTGAGATCCATTTGCTATCTTTCCTCTTCTCTATGTTGACCTGCCATATACGAGATAATGCTACCCTGAAACATTTAAGGCCTTCCATAGGGTAACATTTGATGTTGCAGAGCTTTTATTTAATTCAAGATATTCCTCCATTCCCTCTCTATCCGATCTGTAAAAAGACAATCAAATATTCACCAAATGTTCAGGCGCCTCTGTACCCTGCTCAAGTTTAGTGGCCCATCTATCAGTATTTCTGGAGGGGAGAGGTCCGATAGGATGTTTTTGGACACCACTGATGTGAATATGTGTTCCAATTGAGAGTGTTAAAGGTGTGCCCCAAGTAGAGGGTGAAGTCCTGCTCATCACCTACCTATTCCCAGAATAACTTCAGCTCTGTTGTGCTCGATACAGGTAGCTTGCTCTGATTCTCTATAAGCGCTGGGATGCCCCTGGGTAACCGTGTGCGGTACAAAATTCTTTAATAATAATAAATTCTTTAATAATAATAATCACGGTGCCATGTTTACCAAGCATCTTTACATCCTAAAGTGGATGCCTACTCAGGAAGTGAGGTTCTCCATCCTGTCTTCCTGAGACCTTTAGTGTCCCATTCAGGGTCCATGACTGCGCTGAACCCCTTCCCCGGATCAGTTTACACAGAGGGCCCACCAGTATAAGTTTTATTAATCCTATTAATTGATCTCCCTCATGGTTGAAGGAACATATACACTAAAAAATGTCCAGGATATGTCCTCCAATAGACCACGAATTAGGATGTTATGACCAAAAGGATTGTACCGCACATTGGTGACAGAAAGAGGAAAGGTTCTGTGAAGAAGAATGGGGACCTCTCTGGAGCCCCTGGTGAATCCAGCAAGATACACTCTAAAATGTCCATTATGACCAAAAAGCCACATTGAGTACCCAATATATGAGTCTCCTGGAGGAGGAGTAGGTATGGTTGTCATGTCTGTGCTTGAATCCAGTGGCAAAGTGAGCAAGGGACTCACATCTGAGCATACCCTGCCACACTTATGGCGGCCAAAAGCGGTACAAAAGGGGGTGGTAATGGACGGAGCTTCCGAACTGCCCCCTTTTGTACCGCTTTTGGCCGCCATGGGTGTGGCAGGGTATGCTCAGGCGTGAGTCCCTTGCTCACTTTGCCACTGGATTCAAGCAAGCCGGGCTGAAGACGGCTGGAATGCCAGAAACCGGTCCTCGGAAGCTTGTTTCCGGTCCAGGGAAGACAAGGCTTGGCAGTTCGGGCTGGACTGTTCCCATGAGGCACAGGGTCAGACTGATCTTCATATAGCCATGTCTGAACTGGGGTGGCAGAGTGGGCTAAAGAATGGTGATGGATAAAAACCCAGATCTTTTGACTGGGTGTGAGTGTTTGATTGATTCAGATGCTCCGACAATCACCACCCCCTTTTGCACCGCTTTTGGCCACCATGGGTGTGGCAGGGTATGCTCAGACGTGAGTCCCTTGCTCACTTTGCCACTGGATTCAAGCAAGGCGGGCTGAAGACAGCTGGAATGCCAGAAACCGGTCCTCGGAAGCTTGTTTCCGGTCCAGGGAAGACATGGCTTGGCAGTTCGGGCTGGACTGTTCCCATGAGGCACTGGGACAGACTGATTTGGATATAGCCATGTCTGAACGGGGGTGGCAGAGTGGGCTAAAGAACGGTGATGGATTAAACCCAGATCTTTTGACTGGGTGTGAGTGGTTGATTGATTCAGATGCTCCGTCCATCACCACCCCCTTTTGTACCCCTGATGATCATCTGGCATGGGGGGGGCACCCAGTGGAGGTTTAGGTGTTTACCAGGTGGATGATGAAACATGGGGAAAGGTCCTGTTTTGGGGTGGGCACAATTAGTGTAAATCTCCTTAGTGTAATTACTGCAAAAGTACTAATAATTATGAGGAATGTAGTTAGAAGTGTAATCCAGTATTTAGCTCTATTTTCTTAGTGCAAAACACATCCTTCAATTCAAAATGGGCCAGAGGATCAATTTTGTGCTACAAAAATAGCAGTAAATGCTACAGGACATGAACTGCAGTAGGTAGGAGCCAGGAGCTCTCTCCTAGTTCGCTATTACTGTGCTCCTGTGGTCAGATTTGTTCACCAAATTACTGTTAATTACCCAAGATGACATGATTGTGCAATTCCGGTAACTTTGCATCACAGGAGTAATGCGTAAAACTGAAATAACTTTGATACATTAGGCATAATTAAAATTTGTCCCAGGCCTAATCTTGTTCCAGAGTCCATGATCTAAACAGGTTGAGGAGGAATTGAGTGGGTCAGGAACCCTCCTCACCTTCTGGAAACCCCACCAGGTGCAGAGTATTCCTCAAGGACCTAGCCTCCGTATCTTCTGCCCTGCAGTTCAACTGTTGAGGTATTTTTCCTTTTCTGTGATTTGATTTTCAGACTCCTTTGTACTGTCTGCCATGTTTCCCAAATCTTGGAGCAAAAGAGAGACTTCTACACCAACCCCTCCAATCTTCTTTCAGGATCCTTTTCTGTATGACGGATGGCCTGTCATTTCATTTCAGGAAACACTGTCTACAGGGCAGTGGCCTGTGAGGCATTTTAAGATGTGTTTTGATCATACACCTTTGACCTGGAGGCTTGGTAAAATGACCAATCCAGCCCTGGAGGGCACACCCCACATACTTGTCCTCCACCATTATAGAGCCAGGACCAGCGTCCATAAAGCACTGTAGTGTTCTAGGCCTGTCTGTTACATTTTCGTCTCTTAACCATTACCACTGAGCTCCTCTAGGAAAGACCATCATGTAACACTTGTGCAAGATCCAAGAAATCTTAAAGTAAACAAACAAGCTGAGAACATCACAAGGTTAGGTTACACCACACTGGGAGTAGGACCTTATTGGATTTCCTTGGGGCCCACAAGACTAGGTGGAGGACACTGCAATCAGTGGTGATGTCAAATCACAAAAGGAAACACATTCTATTGCAGTTCATTTGGCTTCTGACACAGTGCATCCTGGTGCAGAGGTGCTCCTCACCCCACAACTCCACCCAACCTCAAGCTGTCACTGCTCATTGTCACAGGATAATTCAGCAATGGGCCTCAGACATGGCAGGGCAGATCTAGGTCTGGCACTCCTTTCTCATCTCCAGGGCCAGGACAATGGGAGTGACCTCACCAGTGTCTCAACTCTCCTATAGTCCACGTTCGGAGCCAGGCAGGCCAGGGGGCAGTACTCCACCAAAACACCTCTGGATCTTCTCCCTCCATTTGGTATCGAATTCCCTGTAGGATCAAAGCATTAGTGGCACCTCCATGCCAGCTCCTGCTTCAGCCACAACAGTATGCAGAATCTGCACAGCCCTCATCCAGGGATCAGATGGTCTGCTTCAGCTTCTCAGTCACTGTAGCTCTTCCTTGTCGGGTTGGCCTTAAGCTGCTGACAACAAGGCCTGGGCTTACCTCCACCTCGTCTTCTCAGCTGCATGAAGAGCGATTGGGGTATCAACCTAGCCATGCAGTGCCAAATCGACCCTGACAGGCCATGCTGTGTGTCTCACCTCTGCAAAAGCACCTGCAAGCTCTGGAACTTAATGCAGACCAGGTCACAAGCAGCACAGCCTCACTGCTGAGTGCAGATCACCCTCCTCCTTTCTTCCACTGTTTTCTCCTCCCAGGTGACTACACTGGTGGCAGGCAAGGGAGGCTCCCCACTTTGGCATCTTCAAGGGTATGTCTTATTGATGGTGGTTGACAGTAAGAGTTAAGAAGTTTGAAGGATGTATGCAGCAGTCAGAAGCTCCTCTAGCTTGTAACCACCATGTTTGCCTCCAGCTCGAAGGTAAATGGCAGGCTTCAAAGGTTTTTTCAGAATATGAGATTATAGATAAGGGGGTACTTGAGAGTTGCTTTTCATGACTGGAAGTAGATGGTGCCCTCACAGTCACAATGAGTCCTCCATTCTGGGACCTCCCAAACCTTCAGTAGATGTCTGTGTAGAGTATGCTTCTTAAGGTTCTAGGGTTATGTGGAGCTTTATGTCTTGACAGGCTCACAGTGCTTCCATTTCAGAACCTCATTGTCATTTTCTTGTGTTTCGGAGGGGCAATGATCCTTGTATGTAACTGACTATCAAATAGGATTGGCAGGGATAAGGTTTATGTGCACATCTTCCCTACATATGTCACAGAAGGGTTAAATAGCTGATCAAGCACTGACATGAAAAGAGATGAAAGGAAGGAAAACTACTGCCAAATGATCCAAAGTTTTCAAATCAAGGAGATAAACAAGATTCTAGATCATTTTAATTCCAACCCCTTTCTTACAGTTCAGAAGTTCAGAAGCGACTCAGGTTACAGAGTTTGCAAATGAAGCAGACGAGCGAATAATCAGATCCGTAGTCTCCTGCCCGTGGGAGAGCTCAAGTTACCGAATAGAGTGGTTCAGCAATCTGCATAGGGAAAAACTCTTACCTGGTAGTTTTACTATTTAAAATCACAAAGATATTAACAATTGCAGTTCATCCTATTACTTTTTAGCAATATATACATGATTCCTTTATATCTTTGCAATTGAACTGAATATACTACTTTTGATTTCAATGGCAAAATGAACTATGTCTTCCTTTTGTAGTTATTTGTTTGTCTCTGCACTGGTGTGGAAGCACAAATATAGTTCCTCTGACATAATTGTACTATGGCTGTGTGAGCGAATAATATTGCACTCCACTAAGGATGAATAACCCACACCTGTGTTCCTATAGACTGCCCCAAACATGGTGGCTTTTTGTATACAAAGGAAACATATTTTAATGAAATGTATTAATTTTTTAAACAATACATTGATATAATGCATTATTATGTGGTTACATTATTTCATAGTTAGTTGTTGTTACCTAGGTAACTGTTTTCGCAGCCTCACTACAGTTTCCATGTTTTGGCATTATGGGAACAGGATTGGACTTCCTCTTCTTCCTCATTCATCCTTCACACCTCTTAATTGCTTTTTTCCTACCTTCATTCCTTCCTTCTAACTCTCTCGCTCTCTCTCATTCTCTCTCTTTTTTGTTTTTTCTCTCTCCCTCCTTTTTCTTTCTTTTTCACTTCCTCTCTTGCTTTTACATTCTTTTTTGCCTCTCTTCTCTACCTTGCTTCTTTTCTTTCTTTCTTTCTTTCTTTCTTTCTTTCTTTCTTTCTTTCTTTCTTTTTTCTTTCTTTCCTTCAAATTCCTTGCTTCCTTCATTCTGTCTGCCTCTTCCTCACTTCTTTCTTTCCTTCTTTCCTTTCTCACTCCTTTCTTTTCTTCTTTACCTTTTCCTATCCTGCACTTTTCTTTGTTTCTTTCTTTTCTTCTTTTACTATCCTCTTTATTTCCTTTCTCCCTTCCTCACTTCTTTCTTTTCTCCGCACCCTCACTGCTTTTTTTCTGTCATTCTTCTCTTGCTTATTTGTTTCTTCGTATGTTTGTTTGTTTCTTTTTTCTTTCTTTCCCCTGTCTTTCCTTCATTCATTTATTTATTTCCTTCTTTCTTTCCTGATTTCTTTCCTGTATGGGCCGGGATGCCCGCCACCCCTCCCAACACCAATTCCCCATGGGTGGAGACAGACACCGATTTGAACTTTTGGAAGTCGGGGGGGCCTCACGACCCCCCCGGCCGTATTTATTTAAAATATGAAACAAAAATGTAAAACTTTAAATTAAAACGTTTCATGAATCATGTACAAATTCAACTTCAATTACATCTTGATGAAGACAGGTTTTTCTGGCTAACCTTAACAAATCTCTAATACAAAGGTTTCCTAGCCGAGTCTAGCATCCTGATAAATGCATTACATTTGAATTTGTACAACCTAACATTAAGGGCCAACGGCAAGGTCTTAACCGGTGTCAGATCCCTATCACCAACTTCCCGCCCTCACGGTGTGAGTAGCGCATGCGCAGAGGACTTTACCCTCGCCGCCAATTGTAACTTCCCTTGTCGTGGGGGCCCCCTTTCACTCGACGCCATCTTAAGGTTGTCTGAGTTTGTGTGCGAGGTATCCGTAAAAAGGACAGCGTGGACTCCCCCCCTTCCCCACACTCTCTTCCGCCGGAGCGGATATCCGGCCCCCGAGAAATCCGTGGGAGGGGCATATAGCCGTCTCCCCCATGGGAGGGGCCAGTGACCGCCTCCCCCCGGGCGCTCCCATTCATAATGGGTGGCGCCCCCCCTAGGGACCTTGAAATCACTGCTCACCGATCATGACTTTACCGCCCGACCAAAAATAAATACGACAATTGTTTTACCTACTAAGGAAAGAAAAACTATGACTAAACTTGCAACAGTTTGATAAATTTACCAACTTCAACATTGCTACAAAGGGAAAATGGTCCTAAAGCAAAGCACAAACTTCACTGAATCAATTCCTTTACGTTTCTACAAAGGAAAAAATGGCCTACCAGCAAGTATTAAATTACATGTATACCTTCGTCATACATTTATGATGCAAGAAATGATTGCCATACATGTTTTATTACATCAAATAACACCATTCGATATTTCTTTATTTCACAAACTTTGCAACAAGGGGCTGGTGGGTGGGTCAAAAAAGTGCAGCTTGTTCCCTTGAGGGCTCACGAGCGGCGAGTGGTGCAGCCTTCAGAGCACAGGAACAAGAGGAAGCTTCGTTGGATTCCCGCACCTTTTATCCAGCTGATCCGATAATTATTCTGGCCTCTTCGGCCGGGTCTCCCGCAGCCGCAGATCCCCCCGCTCCCTTCTTTAGCCATGGTAACACTGCCGCTAACTGAAGCGCTAATTCCAGGGGCATCTGGTCATCCACCAGCGGCGTGATAACCACAGGGATAGGTAACCCCCATCCGGTCCCGGTACCGGGCTGGTCGCTGGCGCTACTGGAATTGGTGGAGTTTCTACCGGAACTGGGGCCTCGCTGGGACCCGTCTTCCCCTTCCTCTTCTTACCCTTATCCCCTGGGGTGACGTTCGGCAAAGTCGGTCCTATGACCCTCTTAGGTCGTCCCGAGGGGGCATTCTGGGCCTCCACCTGTTTCCTGAGGGTCGCCAAGCCGAGATCTAGCCGGTCTACTTTACCGAATTTTCGGTCCATCACCGCCACTTGGTTCACCAACGTGCGCAGCATCCTTTCCATCTCGGAGCTCTTTCCGGGCTTCTTGCCAGGCATGTCTGTGTTCGATTCGCACGACCTGTCCTACGGAAGCGACTCGATCTCCAGCTACGCCTTGATGACTGAAATAGAAAAACAAAGATTACAAGGTCTCAAAAAAGTGCAGCTTGTTCCCTTGAGGGCTCACGAGTGTCGAGTGGTGCAGCCTTCAGAGCACAGGAACAAGAGGAAGCTTCGTTGGATTTCCGCACCTTTTATCCAGCTGCGGGAGGGCGGGGGCCCGCCTCAAGCACGCCCATCAGTGCACAGACTTCCGGGCGGGTGTTTAGGACAACCTCTTCTGGGCGGGAGGAGCGTGTTCCGGCCACGCCGCTTCGGGCATACTAGCCGGGACACGCCCCCCGCCCACAATGGTTTCCCTGGGGATCGGGGCACCCATCCATACGTTCCGAGGGACCGAGTGGTCTCCCTTTTCCAATTTCTTTCCTCCTTTTTGTCCTATTTCTCTGAATTCTTCCTATCTTTCCTCATTTCTTACTTCCTCCAACATGTACTCTTCACGGGGGGTTAAGACTAGACATCATGGTCAACACCACGTAACACCAAATAGTTTCTGCAATGTGTCCCCTTTTCTTGGAATATCATGTGAAAAAACCTAAAAGAGGTCTCTAAATGCATGTTTTCTGAAGACAAAGGTGATTCGTCACTTACGGATGTGTGACCGTTGAGTACCAACCCGGACATTTGACCCAAATTTCCTTTTTGAAGAGAGGCCAATAATGGTATATTCTGCAGATGGCAAAAAGAAAATACGTCTGACTTCCCAGACCAAATTGCAAGCCCCTCTCCTAGCACCTTCTGAGACATAGCTAGAATGCTAAACATCTGGGACAGGGATGCAATAGTGCAGGATATGTATAGAAGGCCATGCAATCATTACGCTGTCTTGAGAAAATCACCAATGAAATATAGTTAAAGAAATGGAAATAGTGCTACAGGGAAGAGTTTACCCACTTCCAATCTGCCACCCACTGAACACTATAGAGGACGGAAATAGCCTAATTTCATAGTCCTTTGTCCGAAAACACTTTCCAGAGTTAAAATATAATTTAACCAGTTACAAATGTGTTTCACTCGACCTGGATTCAACATATGTGTTTTTTGAACATTTGACTTGTGCGGAAAAAAAATTTGTAGATCTTAAAATATAATATCAACTGAAAACAGGGTCTACTTTGACCCACATTTAATCAATTAAAATAGTCTCAACAGCTGCTGGCAAGTATGGTAGCGAAACTAAATATAGCCAGAGCATGGGGGAAACCTCAGCCGCCAACAGTGAGAGAGTGGAAGCAAGACCTTGGTTAGTGCTGTCTGGCTGAAAAGGTAATCTACCCAACTCGAGGCTGTCCCCAAAAATGGGATAAAGTGTGGGGAGCATGGGCTCAATATAGAGGATTGTAGAAGCTGAAATTATGTTTAACTGCAAATAGATGAAGTTGTGGTCGTCTGGGCGAGTTACTGCAGAATAAATTGTTAATAGACTTTGATACGAAACAAGTCGGGAATAAACGCAAGTGTTGCTTCTAAGTGCTGGAACTTATGTGTGGTGGGAGGAAACGCTCTTTGGCAGTGTTGTGTACTATGCATAAATGTATTGGGATAACAAAATAAAATAAAAAGAACTGTTAAAAAAAATATTCTCAGCAGCAGTTACGGTGATGCTCCTCAACTGGAATTAGTATAAACAACTTTGACTATCTTCAGTAAAAGTTGTGTTTTAGTAAATTAAATATTCTTATGCTGCACATCTGTCCATGTATTTTTAACTAAACAACAACGTTTATTTAGATATGTAGGGGCATATTTAAAATAAACTGGCAGAGCGTGGTGTTACTCCATAATGGATGTATGATAGTACAACGCGATCATTTTGATCACGGTATTTTACATCGCGGATTTTACAACGCAAGTCGCTACAACGACTTGCGTTGGAGGGCGCGGATTTAGGATTATTATAATTTTTTATTCCAACACCAGTCCACGTAACAGTAGAGAAGGTGTTGGAATAAAAAATTACAATATTCCGTAACCAACAGCGCCATCCAGCGCAAGTCGTAGTAATGACTTGCGTTGTAATGGCAGCGTGGTAAAGGTCGTGCGGTGTAAACACCGCGTTGTAAACAACGTTCCCCCTCCATAATTGGTAACGCCGTGCTCTGACAGTTTTAAAATGCAAGAATGCACCGTATTTACAAAAATACGGCGCACCCCTATATTTCCCCCAGCACTAGCACTAAAAAAGCTACCTATCGCCAGCATAGGCAGCCTAGCGCCATTTTGCTAGGGTGCCTGTGCTACAGGGGTGATTGTGTGCAGAAAGGGACACCTTCCAGCACATAAACTATCTTACCAGGCAATTTGCTCCAACCATGAGTGCTGCACAATGCAGCACATGCGGAAGGCACAATATAAGAGGAGAAATAAAACATTTCTCCTCATATAGCCTGTTTAAGACCAGGTATTTTCTGGTCTAATTTTTGGCGCTGCCCAATAACGTGTGAATATTGGGCAGTGTCAAAAAGCAATGGGTGTTGCAGCAGAACGCCCACTGAAGCACCCATTGCCCGCCCCTTTCACGCTAAGTGCTGCGTGAATAGGGGAATTATTTACAAGTCAGTGTTAAGCCACAAGTAGCTTAACATCAACTTGCAAATAAGGCGAAGGCGTTACCACAGCCAGAACATCAGTAAAAGTGATGTTCTGGGGGCATTATGTCCTTGTAAATATGCCCCGTAGTATTTAAATAGTAAAGATGCAATATCTGTGTCTAATGCCTGATTTTGTAGGGTTAAATTCTTAATTAATACAATGTAGCACCTGGTAAAAATAGAATCACAGCCACATTCCAGTCCATTGTTATTTTACATGTCATGCCATCTCAGCTTTGATCCAGCTCCAATGGGAACAGTCCAGCCTGACCTTCCAGGCCACATCCTCCCTGAACCAGAACACAAGAAACCAAAGACTGGTTTCGCCCTAGTTAGGCCTCAGCTTTGTTCCAGTGACATAGCGTGCATGGGACCCACAACTCGGCATACCAGTCCCACTTAAGGTGATGGACTGATAGAATACTTGATTAATCTCAGCCACTGGTAGTCACTTGGGCCACGTTCCAGTCCACTGTTATTTGCCACCACAGTTTGCATGCAGCCATGCGCAAATCAGTCTTGACCCTGCTCCAATGGTAATGGTCTTGCCCAAACAGCCAAGCCAGTTCCTTCCTGAAGTAGAATACAAGCAGCCCAGGACCAATTTCCCCCTAATTATGGATCATCAGCCAGGTATAGCTTGGTTCCAGAGCCATGCACTGGGCTCACATCTAGGCCCACCTGTACCACTTACGTCAACACACGACAGTATACAGAAAAGTGATTGATGGAATACTTGAATAATCTCAGTCACTGATAGTCACTCTGGGCCACATTCCAGTCTAGCATTATTATACCCGGCGGATCAGCCCTAATTAGGGTGATACCAGTCATGAGATGTTGTGTTCCGGTTCATGGGAAACCTAGTCTGGAAAGCTCCAACTAGCCTTACAAGGCAGCTGTAAAGTTCGCATTCAGGTGTTGATGGTATAGTGAAATGGATTTATGATAGATGAATGATGAGGATTAAATATAAACCTGTCTCGCTCTTATTCGGAGATTACTCTTGCCATGTTTTAAAATAATCAAAAGACCATTCTTTCACTCTTTCATTGAAGACTTCCTCCTGTCATCAAACTACCATGAACATTTGCTATTGCCTTGTCCCTCTATAGCAAGCAGAAACTCAATATTTTCAATGGAGTTATTTATACTTTAAACGAGCTGTTACCGGCTGAAGTGTAAAACGCATGTTTGCTCCAAGTTTTAGTGTCATGCACATTTTCAGATCCTTCTTAATTCCACATAGAATGTGTTCTCCAAACTTTTGTTACTTTGCGCCGTGCACATTTTCAAATAAAGAACTGCCCTTGCAAATGATTATCACTTTTAATACAGTTACTCTGACCTCCAGGAAATCAGATTGTGTAATGGAGCCAGGCTTAAACTGAAGTGGGCTCCCAAGAACACATGTAAGAAGTTTTCCTGGGGCTCCACGCGAACACCTCAACACACTTTAAATTTCTCAAGCTCAAGGAACTGGTATATAACACACTAAAATGTATATAGTGCCAGATTCAAAATGGCCGTGACCTTCAATCTCACAAGAGCTTGTTATGTTTCTTCTTCCGACTTTGACCCAGTCATGACAGTACCCCCTGCAAAGGGGGCCTGGTTTTCTTGGATTTCTAGCATGAAGTTGTCTGAGGAGTTGTGACACATGAATATTTTCTGCAATCTCCCATGATCTTTCAACTTATTTTCCAGTGTGTTTTGAATGTAAAATGAATTTGACCTCATACTCGTATTGCTCATTTACCAAATGGAAGTGGTGGCGGTTCTTTAACATTATAGGTTTTAAAAATGAAACACTGGATGAATTTGTTATTTTGGAGTCAAGATAGGCTTTGCGGCTATAGGATTAATCATTTTGAGAATGGCAAAAGGTCATAAAAACTTTGCTTGTAGTTTATGTGGTTCTGGGAAGCGTAGACTATAAAGGTATAACTATACTGTGCTGCCTTCTTGATAGGAAAGTTCATGACACTGTTTCTTATGTGTATTTCATTCTTTTTTTTTCAAGCTTAAATGATATCATTTTAAGCTGAACTCCCATTAAACAGAAGCAAGGTGGCTCTCCAGTGGACGTGTGTACTAAATTATTCTAAGAAAATTTACCTAAACATAATGTTTCTTCCACCCAATAAGAAGTTAAAGTGGGAAGTCGAAACATAATAACTGTCTTCTTATTCACCTGCTCAGATCGCCCATCTGTTTATGGATGAAAAGCTGAAGATAGACGTACATCAATGTTAAGGACAGTAGCAACATTACTCCAAAACCTGTAAACAAACTGTGGTCAACATCTGACATAATCATAGTAGAAAGAACGAGTAACTGAACAACATTCCTAAAATCTGCTAGATGCTTAGACTGCTCTTTTTCCCAGGTCTATGTGTATTGACATCATCATGTTCACTAAAGAAGGTCATTCAGTGCAATTGCCTGGGAGACAGAGCATGAGCAGATCTCAAACACTGTAATTTTTTCGAATCAGAATTACTGATCACGGGGGGGCGTGGCTTGGCGCCCGGCGAGGTTGGAAGCGCAGATGTGAGCGCTCCCGGTCGCTTGGGATTTTCGCCACCTTCAACACCGCACCTGCACTTGCAAGGCGGATTTCCCATGATCGGAAACTGAAGCGGACGGAGAGCTTCCATTTGGGGTCCCTTTCGAGCGCCGGAATGCCCGTTTTTGGTGTTTTTGCGGCGGACGCGGCTGAGTGAAAGTCGCGCCCGCCATTTTGTTTTTTTTTTTCCTCTCAGCGCGGACTGCGGCGCTCACGCTCCAAAACATTGCGACTCTGCCACGGAGCCCTGCACAACGCTATGTCTTCCAAATGAGGTATTTCCTGCTCCTGCACTTCCTCACTACAAACGTATGCCATATGCTGCCTATTAACGAATTTTAGTGAGTTTAACTCGCCTCTGTGTCTCCTGGGCGGCCATTTTGAGTGAATGGACTTCTATCTCCTCAGATACCCTGCAGGTGCATTCAGACAACGTTAATTTTATGCTAATGTGCGCTGCTTTTTCTCCTGCTCGCACTTCTAACAGTATTTACTATTTGGGGCAGCTTTGAGCAAGGTTTTTACTCGCTTTCCTTCAATTGCTCCACTTGCACTCATGATGTTTTCTCCTTGACGGACTTCCTTTGCTCTACAAAGTGCCATTTCTTTATATCTCATCACCATGGTGGCTCTCAGCTCTCGACATCATTGTCTTAACTCCTTCAATTGAAGAATTGGTCGCTGCTTCACCTACTCTCCTCACCTCAGGGCATACCTGCATCCTGCGCAGTTTTTCACTTAGAAGCTTCAACGCATACTCTTCATTGCCTCTGGTCTCGTACTGGATAATATTGTTCTTCATCTTTATGGAAAAAAAGGCACTCTCTCGCACCTCCAAGCCTCCACGACGTGTCTTCATTAAAAACTCTAAAGTCTTTTCTGCGTTGGCGCACCTCGAGGCCTCCCAGGGGTTTATCACTCAAATGTCGCAGTCCAACACGGAGCAGCCCATCCAACCTCCAGGGAAGGTCACGTCAAAACGCCTAAAAAAGGATCCTCCATCGCCAACGGGGTCCACATCGGCTGTTTCCATGGAGCTGTTATTGGAAGAAATTCGAGCCCTCAGACCCTTCATGGAGGAAACTAATTCTAAATTGCAGGTTCTAACTGACAATTGGTCTCAGATGGATGCCAGAGTAACCACAGTAGAGCATTCCTTAACCGCTTTACAAGAGTCATCCTCCAAAGTAACACACATGCAATCTCAAGTTTCGTCTCTTCAAAAGCAGGTCGAGGAGTTGGAGAATCGCAACAGGCGCAACAATCTCCGCCTTTACGGCCTGGCGGAAAATTCTGAGGGGACTGATCCCATCGCCTTCTTCAAATCGTTTCTACCCAAACTTCTCCATCTACCTGAGGATACCACGCTTAACATCCAGCGTGCGCACCGGTTGGGTCGCCTTCCTTCTACTTCTTCTCCCTCTTCACGACCAAGAGGTGTCATCATGTACTTCTTAGAATATACTGACCTCCTCAAAGTTATTTCAGCAGCTCGTGCTTCACCTCGCTTACAATGGTCTGGCTCCAATCTTTTCTTTGCGCAGGATTACGCAAAAGCCACAGCTACTCACCGCAAGGCCTTTTTGGACATGCGACCAGAACTTCGTGCCATTGGAGCCAGATACGGTCTTTTCCATCCTTGCCTATTCAGAGTGACCTACAACAACAAAACTACGACATATGAAGATCCTGTTCGCCTACGGAGCTTTTTGAATGCAACTCAAGCCTCTGATATGGACTTCTCCAGCTCCTCATCAGCCTTTCCGCCATGATCTCGGCGGGATGAAGCATTGAAATTTCATTCATTCTGCATGCTTGTTGTGCTTTGTTGAATGTATTTTTGTTTGTCTCTGCCACGTTTTCCGGCAGCTCCTGTTCTCTTGTTCTCCTGCTCTTCCTCTCACATTGCTTTCCTCTATCCTTGTTCGTTAGTTAGTACTGTTCATTGCCGTATACTTACGTGCCTTTTTGTCACTCTTTATTGTTGTGTTCTCACTTTCTCTCCTTTGTCTCATTCATTATTGTTTTTCTCCCTTTTCCTTGCAGGTTTTACGATATATATGGCGTCAATCCCCCGACCTGTTGGTTCGTTTGCACTGGACGCTTGCCTCCTCTGCCTGGTGCTCCCCCCTCATTCATCTTCTCGCGTACCCCTCCCCTGGTGATCAACCCTCCCCATCTCTACCCTCCGTAAGTATGTTTTCCCTATCTTCCCGGTTCCTCGCATCCCTCCTTGTATCTTTTTCACTTCTATGTTCCCCGATTTTTTATGTTTTACAGGTGTCTCTCTCTCTTGGTTTTCGAATACTCTACTATTACTGTCTTCCACCTATCATTCTAACTACTTCTTGGACTACCTTATCCTTTTCACTACACAACTCGCTTCTACCTTCCTTTCCTTCACTCTTTTTCTTCCTTCCTCATCCTTTTACTCTTTATTATACTACGCTGATTTTCATCGACTCCCTTATTCTTCTTGGCTTTTGATGGTTTTCTTACTCCTCTGGGTCCCTTTCGAATTTTCTTATCTTCTTCTGCTTTTCTTCTTTTTTTTCCCTCTTCTTTGATATGAAATGTCTCTTAAAATAATCACCTGGAATGTTAAGGGTATCAACTCACCTATCAAACGACAACGAATTTTGTCTCATCTTTCGCGTTTAAATGTGGACATTGCTTTTTTGCAAGAAACCCATTTGTCTGCTGAAGAATCTGTTAAGTTGAAAAGAAGCTGGGTGGGTGATGTTTATTTTTCCCCTGGGGATGGCAAACGCAATGGAGTTGCTATTTTATGTCACAAAGCTCTCTCTCCCTCTATGATTGCTCAAGAGTCAGATACTGAAGGCCGATGGACTTACGTTAAACTCTCCATTAAGAATGTTCCAATTTCTCTTCTAAATGTTTATGCCCCTACCACTGGCGATCCCACTTTTTGGCATTCCTTTTCCCAGCACGTCACCAGATTCATTGATGATAATTTCATTTTAGCGGGAGACTGTAATCAGCCCTTAGATCCCTTTTTAGACAGAAACTCCAAAGCACATTTCATTCCTAACAAACCTCACAAATTCTTCTCCCAAACCATTTCCCAACATAAACTCACTGATGCTTGGCGTCTTTGTAACCCAAGCCTCCAAGAATTTACCTTCTACTCCCCATGTCATCATTCCAAATCTCGAATCGATTACATTTTTGTTACCCACAATATTGCCCAGACTCTCTCTTACGCAGAAATAGGTCCAATCTTACTTTCTGACCATGCCCCTACATTAGTTCAATTGGACCTTTTGCCCAAATCAACAGGCCCTAAATGCTGGCGTTTCAACAATTCTCTTCTCCTGGACCCCAAATTTACTACCGCCTTCACCTCCTTCTCCCATGAATTCTTTGCCCTAAACGATAACTCTCCTGTTCCCAAACATACTATTTGGGATGCTTTTAAAGCGGAAGCGAGGGACTTTATCATTGGCTTTGTTGCTAAAAAACGTAGAGCTGCTCGAGAAGCTACTAGAACCATCCTTCTAGATATTAAGAAATTGGAGCATTCTTATTTTACCTCCCACTCATAGCAAACTCTAACCGCCCTTATCAACGCTAAGATGAAATTTAACAAAAAATCTACAGATGATGCATCATTATATTTATTAAAGTCTAGTGCCAAGTTCTATGGAGGCAAAAACAAGGCTGGCAAGATCTTGGCTAATTATCTGAAGGTGAAACACAACAAACTAAACATTGAATCTATCTACGATACTGACTTGAACCTTAAACACACAGACGCAGACATTCTCACTACATTCTCCACTTTCTATGAGACCTTATATTCTTCTGAAACTCACCCATCTTCCCACTCACTGGACACATTTTTTTCCACTATACAAAAACCATCACATTTTCCACTTGACCTTTCTCAATTAGAACACGATATATCCCAACAAGAATTACTCAAAGCACTTCAAACACTCCAAAAAGACAAAGCCCCTGGGCCTGACGGCTTCACAGTAGAATTCTTTCTCCACTTTTCAAAGCTTCTTATACCCAGACTCCACTCTCTTATCGGCACTTTCCTCTCCTTGGGTTCTTCCTCGGGCTCCTTCTCAGACGCCCATATCTGCCTCATACCCAAGGAGGGGAAGGATCCTCAATATTGCAAAAATTACAGGCCGATTTCTCTGGTCAATATTGATTACAAAATGTTCGCAAAATCTCTTGCAGTACGACTCGACCTTCTCCTCCCAGACTTATTGGGTGAAGAACAGTCCGGCTTTGTCAAAGGCCGATTTATCACTGACAACACCAGACTCCTATTTAACATTCTCTCTAAATCCCGCCGTTTACCTCACCCTCTTGCGGCCATTGCTTTGGACGCTGAAAAAGCGTTTGATAGGGTTGAGTGGACTTACTTGTTTCATACCCTCCAATGGTTCGGTTTTGGTCCTCTTTTCACATCTTTAATTTCACTGCTTTATTCTAACCCACGCGCAGCGGTTTGTGCCAACGGTCAAATCTCTTCATTTTTTGATTTAAAAAGAGGCGTTCGTCAAGGATGTCCCCTATCCCCCTTTCTTTTTAACTTGGCTTTAGAACCCTTCCTCTCCAAGCTTCGTCAAAACCCCTCCATCCATGGTTACCAATTATCAGATTCCCACATCAAATTAGCTGCTTATGCGGATGACATTCTGTTATTTGTCTCCAACCCCTCTCTCTCCATTCCTGCTTTTCTTACCGAAGTCCATGCTTACTCCCAAATCTCTGGTTATAAACTTAATAATGACAAATGCGAGATCCTCCCTTTAACCAAATTTACGTTTAAACCAGATTTTGCCGCCTCCAACTTCACATGGAAATCTTCCCATATCAAGTACCTTGGAATGCATGTTGCCCCCACCATCCCGGATACCGTTTCCCTGTGTATGTCCAAATGTATTCAAAAACTGACAGATCTCACGTCCAAATGGCATCCTCTTTACCTCTCCTGATGGGGCCGCCTAGACACTATAAAAATGATGCTATCTCCCATTGTCTTATACACGCTCTCTAATATTCCGGTCCCCATCCCATCCAAATTTTTTAAACAGATTAACTCCATTCTAGTCTCCTTTCTCTGGAACAAAAATAAACCACGAATGTCCTTGGCGCGCTTGATTCGCCCTAAATCAGAGGATGGGGTTAACTTCCCTGATTTCCCAGCCTATCACAAGGCGTTCCAATTGAGACAAGCCTCTTTTTGGCTCCAAGATCCTGATACCCCATGTCCATTATGGGCCAAACTCGAACGCCTTCTTCTATCTCCCTTCTCTTTTTCCGAATACCTTTCCTTCTCTCGCAAACCTGCATCTGTTTCTACTCCGATTCATAAGTTTACCACAAAAATACTCCTCTCTTCCTCTCATTCACCCCCTACCACTATTGCCGATTTCCTATCCTCCCCCATATGGCATAACACTTCCTTACTCATCCGGGACAGACCCTTTTTCTGGAAATCTTGGCATACTCGAGGTCTGCAATGGATTTCCCAACTTTTTTCTAACTCCTTTTTCTTATCTTTTCATGAACTTCGCATCCTTTATGACTTACCCGCCTCCTCTGCACGTCAATATCAATCCCTTAAAAACACGGTTTTACTGAAATACGGTCTCCTCACTCAACCCAACCCTTCTTCTCCCCCATCCACTCTCACCTCCTCACTCCACTTCTTCTTACGCACTGCACCAAGAGCTACTGCTATTTATAAATACCTTCACGCCAGTGAGACTCCAAGACCTAAATCCAAAGTCGAGGAGTCCTGGGAGCATGATTTGTCTGTCTCTTGGTCTGTTCCCTTCTGGGACAAAATCTGGACCAAACTCCGCAAATCTTCAAGGGCAGCAACACTCACTCAGACTTTATTTTTTATTTATAACAGACTCCTCTTCACACCCTCTGACCTGCACAAACGCTTTCCTAATACTCCTCACACATGCTGGTCTTGCTCATCTCCACAAGCTGATTTACTCCACATGTTATTTTTATGTACTCGCGTTCGTAACTTTTGGTTGCAGGTTTGGGCTCAAATTAATGTGATTTTCCACACTTCTATCCCTTTCTCCCACACACATATTTTTATGGGTAGCCTTTCCCCTTGCTGGGATGATGTTGACTTGAAACCCCAAATTGTTGACCTTTTAATTGCTGCTGCTTTCCAACAATTAACAGTTAACTGGAAGGATTTCTCCAAAATTTCTTTCAAAGCATGGTGGTTTAATGTATGTCATAACCACAGGCTCGATACCACTCATGTTTTCCCGGCATGTTTGGCTGTCAAACGCATGGACTTATGGACTCCAGTTACACTTTATTTGGACTCTTGCAGTAAACGTTTGTTTCATCCTCTACCTCCACAACAAGAAGTTCCCAAACCCCCTTAATCGCCCGATACATTCCATTTCTCCTTCAATGTATCATTTTCTCAAATTTTCTCAATGTTTTTATGATTGCCATATTTTATATTCATGTATTTTTCCTATATCTCTTCTTCATTTTTCAATTTATACCCAGATTTCTTTTTTTTTTATTGCTTAAGAGTCTTTAAATTTGTATTCCATTGTATTCTGTTTTGACGCCTGATTTTCTCTTTTTATTACTATCAAATAAAATTCTTTTGAACTTAAAAAAGAATTACTGATCACAGTATATTTAGCTCTTAGTAGGTAATGTCTCCAATCAAGGAAGGTTGTTTTGATACCTAACAACTCATAATCAGCTAGGACACAATTTAATTTTGCCGGATGGAATTTCCTTGAAAATAATCCACTGAATGAAGTTGTCCAGGTTCTGGTTTCTGTTGGAGAAAAGTGTCCCCCAGAGCATAAGAGGAAGTTTTAGCTTCAATAAAGCATGATAAGTCTCGGTTAGGATGTCTTAAAGTTTGAGCAGAAGTAAAGGTTTATTTGAGATTTCTAAATGCCTTGTTTGTTTCAGCTGACCATTCAAGTTTCTCATTTCTATGTAACCACTGAGTTATTGGTGTAACCAGATCTAAATATTTTGAAATAAACCTTTTATAGACGTGTGCAAATCACAAGAGCTTTTGATGCATTCCACACTGTTGTGTATTGGCCATTTCAATATAACTTCTACCTTTTTTGTATCTACATTTGAAACAGTAGGAGATAAGATAAAAACCCAAACATTCTCCAGCAGTAACATGAGAAGTGCCCTTTTCTAGTTTAGCATACATATTGTTCTCTCTGTGCTCATGTATAAAGGTCACAAATCAGAAAGCATAAAATGTGAAAGATAATGAATGGTAATTTGCAGTTTCTTTTCTGGAATTTAGGAAACGGTACTCTCCAGTGATAACAAATTGTTGTTCTTCCCAAATAAGGAATCCTTAAAGCGAATGCCAATTTGCGCATAGATTGATGATGACATCAGTAATCAAGAAAGTAAAAAGGGAGAGATCTTGAGTATGTAGTGGAGGAGCAAGGAATTTAGGGCCAGATGTATCAAAGGGTTTTGCCCATTCTTTGTCAATGGGGAAATGTGTTGATACATGTGGCCCTTACTTTATTAGGTGTTCCAAATTCTGCATTGCATTCCAGAAAGGTTTGCAGGGTGCGACGCTGAATTTGGAATACTAGTTGAGGAGTGTGTGGCAAAAAAGGAGATACCTTTTGAAAAGGCCACAGTGAGTGACCCAAATCTACTAAAAAACAATTTAGTCTCAAATCAGGGGGTTATCTATCTATCGATCTATCTATCTATCTATCTATCTATCTATCTATCTATCTATCTATCTATCTATCTATCTATCTATCTATCATCTATCTATCTAATGCATATTTGACTTACAATTATCAACATAGAACAAAAATAAGATACCTTAAATGAGCCACAAAAATCTAACAATAATTTTAATTGACTCACAAAAAAAAGAAATTGTCATGCAAAGATACAACTAGCACTACCACTTCAGAAAGTCGAGATGAACCTGCTGGAAACTACCAAGCTGAAGAACCACAGCTTGGTCCCTCAAACAGAGCAGATGATGAGACATACACTGTACTGAATCTGGAATATATTGACCCAGAAGACCTCTTACAACCAACAACTTTTGAGACTCAGTCATCACAACCACTATCACTACCACTTCTGATTCCGTCACACAGGGACATTCTGGGCTATATTTTGTACCAGATTTGTCCGGGCCTCATAGACCTGAACCAATAACACAGGAGGATACAGAGCCCTTAGCACAACATTTCTGTAAATTGGAGAGTGCTATGGTGACTGTCCAAAACAAAGAGCAATATTTAATGTGTCACAAAAACCAAATCACACTGTGTTTTCAGTCTTTGTCTAACAGTATTTCAGATATGGCAGATGCTGTACAAGCACTGGGTCAAACCTTCATGGAAGAGGGAACAAACAGAGACGTAAGCAGCTCAAGCCTAATATCTCTATTAAAAGATTTACTGGGTATTTTGGAATATTATCTGCTAGCACTATGTCAATGTGCCACAGATCATTACATTTACATACATAGAGGTAAACCTGAACTTTTCTTCACATCAAAGGCCAGAAATTAAAACACCAAAAGGTGATGAAGTTACAAGAGGCACTAACATTATTGTGCATGACTCAATGATACATACGTATGAGTAGAAGTGTTGAAGTAAAACCTCAGTGTAGTCAGCAGCCAATGAGTAGACAAACAGGTAGCAGACCACAGCAAAAATAAATCTATAACATAAAGGAGACATGCATGTATTTCTTAAATTTTGTTATCGTTTAAAAAAATTATCACATTTATCTGTGTTGTAACAGAGAATTAATACCATTTCAACTCACTGTTAAGCACAACTCTACTTATGTTTGCTTTTCTAGTAATACATTCCATTAGAAACAAGCATTTGTTTAGTTCTGTTCTCCGGTCTCTTCTTTCAGCTGAATAAAAATTGTCTTGCATCAATCTGTGTTGATTGGGAGGGGGACCCTCATCCCCATCACCTTCATCATCAATTATTTCCTGTGGTAATCCTCTCTGCATTGATATGTTACACAAAGCTGTACACACAGCTACTATTTTATATGCAGTCTCTGGTGAATGCTCTAAAGCCTCCTCAAAGCCAAGAAGGCATCAAAATCTGCCCTTCTAATTCACAAAGGTTCAACCACATTCCTGATTTGTTTGTAGGAAACTTTGTAACACATTTCCTTTTCTGACCTAGGCTGTAAATAAGGAGTCATGTTAGTCTTTATTCGATCAACCAAAAGTAGATCACAAAAAATGCACAGAAAGAATCATACAATAAAAAGAAAAAAATCTGAAGTATCAAAAACAACTACACTAAAATTCATGAATAACATACATTCAGAGGAGTAAATGTGATATAGATCAGTTTGAAAATAGCAATATATTATTTAAATGACCTTGCATCCCCTGACAAGCGCTTTAAGGTAAATACATTGCATAGGTTCACATTCAACATCATAGTGAAGAACCGACAATTCATGATACATGTAGATATATATATATATATTAAAGGTTAAAACATCATGCTCCTTGTGTGTGCTAAATTGCACTTCAAAAAGCTAGCAACTGAGTAATATGTGTCTCTATCGTGTAGTTGTAATAAAAAGAAAAGGGCAGCCTTACACTTTGAGAATTTGTGTCTACGCAACAATCATAATAAAAACCTCCTTGTAAACAGCAAATAATATCGACAAAAGAGTTGTAAAGTTTGGCTAGATTGCTTGTTGCATGGACAATTACCAATGGCAGCTGAGGAATATTGACCCAGCGGAAAGCATATTAGCAGGCAAAAGGAACCTAAACTAAATCTGTCCAGTAGGGTTTTTCATGCACATTTATCACATAAAATAAAAAAGGTTACATAATTGGCACTATCTGAATGGTGCAGTAATCCCTAACCATGGGTTTTGCCACTTCCGTTAATTCCCTAGAGGCCTGTCTATACTTAACAAAGCTATCCTGGACCCAATATTTGTAATTTTTCATGATGGTCTCCGGGTGGTCAAACACATGTGCACAACCAAGAGCTAGAAAGCAATCCTTTGTATATTTTAGCCACGGGATTGCCAGCCCATGCTCACAAGACAGGCAATCTCTATTTACTGCCGATTAAGGTCAACTTCCTTGTTTGCCCATAACGTGCACCAGGTGAGCAGAGGGGCAGCATTGATGCTACCCTGCACATACTCCATACCTAGCTCCTGGTACAGGCAAAAAGCGGAGGACGAGGGGGGACGCCCAATAGCTGATGACAAAATCTATTTTCCTCCAACTGCATAAAAACCACATCCCTGCATCCCCAGATGCCCATTCCATAAGTTAAAATTGGAAAACGTTTCTGATTATATATCTCCAAAATCAGTGCCATAGGTTTGTTGCCAATGGTCATGGGGAGCAAAAAGTTAGTGCCTACAGCTCGAATATAACTAGTGATCCCCTGGTTGATGCAAGTTGCCCAGGTACAGCTATCATTGAACTCTAAGCCCAAGTAAGAAAACGAGCTTACCCTATTTAATTTCTTACCATCAATACTTAAGGTATGTGCATTTGTATTTCTGGGGCCGCATACCATTGTAAATGTCTTCTTCAGGTTTGTCTTCAAATCCAATGCTCTCATAAAACTAACATAGCTGAAAATTAGGCTTTTGAGGACATTAGCCTTCCTTGCCAGAAGAATTGCATCAACTGCATATAGGTGTGCAGGCAGGGCCTTATGCTTAACATATGGAGCGTCCGTCCCAAAAGAAACCAATGTTCTTTCCAGGTCCTTTGTATAGAGCAAAAGGAGTATTGGGGCAAAGACACATCCCTGACGCACCCCTCGCTCAAATCTAAAGGGTTCTGGGCATTCACCAGCAATGCCAAATCTAACAGATGCTGTGAGATCATTATGTAGGAGTCTCAGGAATGAAACAAAACCCCCATCAACACCCATATTCTCTAAAATAGACTACAACTTGTATCTAAATACACAGTCCAAGGTGCTCAACAAATCCATAAACTCCAGATGGGTAGAGGCGCCCTTTGCATATTTATATTTTGCCACAATAAGGTGGAGGTTGAGGCACTGTTCAATAGTCCCAAGTGCCTTTCTGAACCCATACTGAGTTTGGGATAGAATGGTATTTTTGTTTATCTAGAAAAGAAGGCGTTCCAAGAATAGTTTTTGCTGCAGAATCTAGGAGAGATTTCAGGCAGAAGCACTTTACATCATGGATATTTCACTTTTTAAAAATGGGGACGATAGTTGAGGTGCACCACGACATAGGCAAAAACGAACAACAAAACTAATTAAATACACAAGTGAGAACAGGGGTCCAAAACCCCGAGTATTCCCTGAATAGTCCGGACCTGGCGCCTTCTTGCACCGGCTATCGACAATCGCCTTAAGCACCTCTTTCTTACTAAAATCACGTTTTAAGCAAAAGTGATCAGCAATCAGCACTTCAACAGCAGCCCTATTGTCAAGAGCATACATCCCTGAAAAATGCACCAGCCAAGCCTCAGCAGCAATATGAACCACTACTTTGTCTTGGGAAGACAAGGGAGATAAGACTGACTGCACTGTCTTCCATAAGGCTTGCCAATATTTAAGCGAACAGGCTCTAACTATAGGCTCCCATATTTCCTCCTTCGTGGCCAATTTCCTTTTCTTTAATGCCAGTTGGTAAGTCTTTCTGCTTGATAGACAAACGCCCTCGTCTCTGGGGAATTTTTTTAGAGCCCTACACAAAGATTCATTTGCCGCTCTACACTTTTTGTCAGACCAGGATTTAACATAAGAACGTGGCTGAATGTAGGGTCTAGATGGGGTCCCTTTAAAAAAGTGACTTAGTGTGAGTGCTGAGTCACATATTTCTAGTTTGCAACAATCTATCAGTGCCATACTTCTAGAGACAATCTCGGAAATGATTTACTTCAGGTTTCTAGACCATCAGACCACCCTGAGCCCACCATCCTTCACAGTTAGCACTTGAGAAGGCTGAACCTTAAGCTTATGTCACTTTTGCGGGGCTGCTATTTTCACAGCGATGGGATTGTGATAGCTATAAATCTGTGCAAGCACCTCACTGCTTAAATGGTTGATGACATACATCGGGAGGTAAATATGTCTATACTGCTCCCAGCGCCCCTTCCTAATAAAGTTAGAAATTCTGGACCAGCAGAATTATAGGCCCTGTTGATAAAATCACGCTCAGCCATTAGAAAAAATAGGACATGTCCCCTAGCGACCATACCCTTATGATCAACTTCTCAGGCAGAACGATCAAAACAAGTTGGTGATAGGGGGGAAGATTCTCTAATTTAGAGCTAAAGTCTCCTGCTACCAGCATGTTAAAGGGACGTTCAGCCTGAACAGACCTCCTTTTCTACTAACAGATCAATTAATGAGCACAAACCCTGGAAATTACAATCACCCTTGCTGAAAAAAAAATATTATAGAAATTCCTAATATAAGACCCTATGATTACCATTCCAGCAAAGGCAAAAAACCTGCACCTCTTGCTGATCTAAAAGAAGGGGAGATATAGTGCAACCAATATTGACTTGAAACCAGGCTGATAGCCCCCCTTTGGCTCGTCCACCTGGAGACACTAGCGCTGGCAGGTTAAAGTATTTAAGTAGTCTGTCTTAAGTTTGTCTTAAGTCAAACTTAAAACAAAATCCTAACTTTACTACTACTAAATGCCTTCTGTGAATTCTAAAAGTAGTAAGTTTAGGATTTTGTCTTAAGTTAGTTCTGTGAATCGGCCCCCTTATATCTATTTTTCAAGGGAATTGGCGAATATAACGCCTTTTTTTCCTTAATGCTATTAGTCGGTCTGAGCTAACATTAGGGGTTGCCGGTAGAAAAACAAGTGGACAGATCTTAACAGGACTAGTTTTGACTATTCCAGCCCTCGCTAGACCCAATATTTCTTTTAAAACAGAGGGGTTATAGAAATTAATCACTATCTCATCACCATTGTACCGTTTGCCCATCCCACCAATCACCCCCACACATCTTGCCAATAAAATCTCTTTT
Source organism: Lissotriton vulgaris (assembly GCF_964263255.1). Taxonomy (NCBI): domain Eukaryota; kingdom Metazoa; phylum Chordata; class Amphibia; order Caudata; family Salamandridae; genus Lissotriton; species Lissotriton vulgaris. The sequence goes on along the minus strand of NC_141695.1, from coordinate 1,320,571,565 downwards.
GAAAAGGCCCAATATGCACATACATTAATGTTCAACCAGTGTATGATTTTGTTCATAAGACCCCTTGCAGATTCCTATCTTTCAGCAGGGAGACTGGGAACATTAACTAACACAATTATATAGGGAGAAGATACAGGAGGGAGATTGATCACTGGAAGGGAACCCGGACTAGGTTTTCAACTTTCAGCCTGCTTGGAAACCTGCTTGGCTGTTGGACGTTGCTCTTCATTGTCCCATGAGGTTCCATTCAGATCCAGAACATTAGCAGGGGAAGAAATGTGGTTAATACCAACCTGTCTGCCCCTGTAATCGAGGGATTGAGATAATGAAGTAACTGGATAGTACTGGGTTCCCTGGGAACAAGTTGCTACCCTGGCAGCAGACGGCTCGGTCGGTTTTGCCTCAATGTGGGCGAGGCAATCGATGATAGGGTGCAATTTAGTAACCAACAGCTCCACTAAACGGCTACTAAAGAGCTTCCATGATGCTTCTGAGATAGCAGATGGTAGCACAGACAGATCCTCATTACAAGGCCTTTTACGGAGCACAGGTTGCCCTTGGTTGTTGGAGGTTTATTTGTCACAGATCTCACAGCGTTCCTCCTACGCTATGGTTTTGGCACAGATTCTGGTCCTGGGGCAACCATACATATAGGATTTGACTCATCTACGTGGCCTTTTACTGGAGCCTGTAAAGCACCACCCAAACCAACTGGCTTGACATTGTTAACTGAACCTTTAATCCCAGGATCAGCCTCAGCAGTTGGAACAACAAATGAAGTTGAAGTTGAAGTTAATAGAGCGCACTGTGACCTAGCGGCTTCCTGGCGCTGAAGTAGAAGGCTGAGAGGAGTGGAGTTCTACTGAGAAGAAATCAGCAGGAGTACACTTGAGAAAACAGGAAGGTCTTAAGGGCCTTGCGGAATTGAAGGTAGACTGGGATTTATCTGATGGACAGTGGAAGACTGTTCCAGAAACAGGGGGCTAGTACAGAGAATCGAGTGCCTCCAGTCTTGGATCTGCGGAAACGCAGAACACTGAGAAGGGCTTGATTGGCAGAGCGGAGGGTACGGTTCGGGGTGTAGGGGATAATGAGGGAGTTAATGAAAGCCGGGGCAGTGCGGACGCGGGCCATGAAGGCCAGACAACCCATCTTGAAAAGTGCTCTCTGGCGGATGGAGAGCCAGTGGAGGGATTTCAAAACATTTTCAGAACATATGCTAGGATGGCTTGACTGTGTCCAGTGGACCTTGCATGCTTTGACTCCAAGTCATTAAATAGATCCTTACTAATGACCTTGATGTGTCTGCATGACACATACACCTACTCATCACTTTGATCAAATAAAGTTATAAGCTGCCTGTAAATGTAATCCTGTCTCCTTCTCCTCCTATGCAGAGCTCCTACTGAATGCCTCCTGATCACCATTGCATAAAATCCAGCCATTGTGGATGTCAGCCCTAGAATGTAACTGGCCTTTTATACCTGCCACCTGGTTACCACCTGCGTTCACTTGAGGGTAATTTGCACATGCTATTTGGGCATTTCAAAAATAATCGCAATTTGCAAATGTTTAGTACATCGACATAATGACTTGCAAATTGTGATTTATTTTTGTTAAACAGTTCTCTATATACTGATTCTTTAAATATTCAGTTTCATGTGCAATTTTAAGAAATCCTTATTTTTTACCCTTGTTTTAGAGGGCGCAAACCAGTTTGCAACTGATTTAGCATTTGCTAAAACTTTGTACATGAGGGCATACATTTCTGAAGAACAGCTCTACCAGCCACATGCATCAAGCTAAAACCCGGTCGCAAATGGGCAGATTCTCAGAATCTGCCCCTTTGCGACCGGTATTTTTGCATTTGGGATGCATCATCCCAAATGCAAAAATCGCAATTTAAGGAATCTCTAAATTGAGATTCCTTAAATTGCGATTGCATTTAAGGAATCCCAATTTGAAATTCCTTAAATGCAATGCATGAAAGTCAAAAAATTTGCGATTTCGCTAATAGGAGCAGCAAATTACCATGAAGTTCAACTTCATGGTAATTTGCAAAAACTTTGAAAAATGCACTTTTGTGCATTTTTCAAAGTTTCATGTTGTGCACACACATGCCCTGAGGGCATGTGTGTGTGCAACATATGTGCACAGAACGATTTCAGGGGTGCAACAGGGTGTCCTTTTGACACCCTGGCACCCTTGAAATTGCATTCTCAATTTGCAATTCTCTAAATGAGAATCGCAATTGAGAATGTCTTCCCAATCATTCCTATGGGCCTTCTAGCCCATAGGAATGAATGGGGAGGTATTCCTTAATTGCGATTCGAAATTTGCGAGTCGAAATTATGGAATATTAAGAAATCGCAATTTTTTTAGCGATTTCTTCATGCATAGCCTTTTGCTATTCCTTATTAGGGAATCCTTATTTTTCTCTAATAAGGAATCGCAAATGGCATTGTTGATGCATTTGGGCCTACATGTTGTACAAGTTCTTAGTTTTAGAATAAATCAACATGATATCGATTTATATGTCAGTATCTCACTGATAAAGAACTGGAAAGCTGCAGGAGCATTACAGAGTGCAAAAGGCATGAAACAATGCTCGTACAGTCTAAACTTTGTACGGAAGGCTGTCTTCCACTCGTCATCCTCGTGGACTCTGACAAGATGGTTGTAAAGACTTTCTGTTGTACCTGGTCTAGTAATCCTGGCATGAACGGCAAGGGATACCTATTTTTGATGTGTATTTATTCATGGCATTGTAATCAAGACAATCTCTTACTTCCCCACTTTTATTTAGGTTAAGAAAAGAGGGGAGGACTAGGGTGATGAGGAATGTCGAATGAAACTATTTTCTAACAGTTTGTCATGACAAATTCCCAGGTACACACGTTCCTGTTCTACCAAAGCAAAGAAATGACTACAAGGCGCCTCAGACCCTGGAAGTAAGTCGATTGAACAATCAAAATTCCTATGGAGCGGAAGGGCATTACCTTTTTTGTTTATTTACCACATCAGAAAATTCTTCATACTATCATAGCAATACAGAGTCAACTTATTCCACATTCTCAACTGTTGCAAAGAACAAATGTGAAAGTTTTTCTTTATGACAATTATCTTGCCAATATAGTGAATCTGTGGTTATTTTTCAAGAATAACAATCTATAACTGGATTGTGCAGACTGCACTAAGGCATGTCTAATATTGCCCCAAGTAGTACTGTGTCTATTATGTCTAACGTTCTGCTTTCTGAATGTCCATTATAGTAAGTAAAAATAAGAGGACCTGTCAAAAAAGTGACTTGTAGGATCAGAATCTAATGTTATTTGAAGAGGTGCTGATGCTGAGGTCTCATATTTTTCCTCTTTAGAGGGAGGACCTCTATTTGCTCCGAGCTGCATGGAATCACTGGTATCGCAAGGTCGATTTCCTGTTTCTTCCCTTTCAGACATGATTAGCACCTTTGTACCGGTCAGTAAGTCGATGGTCTAACTTAATTACCAAATCAATCAATCAGCTCTGCACAATTATTGAATAGGTTCACAACTTGTACCAAGACAGGTCTGTGTGGAGGTGAGTTCTGTATATGCCAAACAAGAATCTCTGACTGCTTAGCAAATGATTGAGGACTGGCTATCCTCCCCAACAGAAGAGCAATGGTTTGTTGCATTGGTCTAATTAGGCATACATGTTAATCATTAACAATATGAATTAAACGAGGATTCCTAGAAGAGAGTGGGAGGGAGGATATTAGCATTTAGGTCAATGAAATAAACCATTGCTCTTCTGTTATAGGCAGCAGTGCCCCAACTGGCTTTTAGAAGGTGTATCTATACACACCAAAGTTTATTGGAGAAGTGCTTACATTATTTATGCATAACCTATCAATTAACCAATATGAAGGTAAACTTTGCATTAATTGCATATCTATGGGTATCACACTATGAGTCTAGAAGGCCTACTACTAATGGAATTTTGGTCCCTCTTCTTTTATTGTTGTAGGTCCTGTACCCCTCTTTTTAATACCTCTCTGGCAGTTTTTAACTGTATAACGGATACCGGTAACCACTCTCACTTATAATCATTTGTAGTTGGATTGGGTTATATTGCATGAAAGGTAATTCTAAATAAAATATATGGCCTTATTTGTAGGTGTATGTGGGGCCCCACAAAGTTTATAAAAAACATCAATGTCTATCTTCACTTCTTGAATATTTAGCTTCCTCTATGCCGGCTTAGAATTCTCCGCTCTTAATGAATAACGGTATTGTCATAGCATCACCTTAGGGTGATTTTTACTCTGTGTTATGTACAATTGTTATTAATGTGTGGATTGATGAAAGATAAAGATGTTTTGCTGTGGGACCTCCTAAATATCACCAATATATAAAAGTAGGTGTCAAAAGAAATGTGTAATGTGGTTAATTCTTTTTTTGTGCATCGTTTAGATGATAAATTGTGGCAGGGAATTATTGTTTTCCCTGAAAAAGGTGGTTGTGAAATCCTAGAACCCACAGAAACGCATCGATGCATCACAAATTTGATACACTAGAGCTTTGGGACATTTGTTAGAACACGAGAACTAAACCTATAAACATTCCGGCTCAACACATGATTGGCTACAGACTGGTGTCTTTCCAATGACATGATGAATTTTCTAATGTATTCTCCCGCTATACTTTTGTTTAATGAAGGTTTATTAATGATGTCATATTTTCCCGTTTTGTTATTACCTAATTTTTGTATGTAGTATATGTTTTTTATGCTCTTTTGTTTATGTAAAATTTGTTTATTTTAATTATGAATTTTTTTGCATTGTGATTTTGATGAATACATATTACATTTTCTATAGAAAACAGACCAGCACTTTGTATACATTTTTCTGTATATATTTGTGTTTTGGTGATATTGATTGATCCTTGGTTTGTATGTATGAGAGTTAAATTATTAAGTTGCCCAAAGGGGGATCTATTTGTTTACTTTTTGGTCAGCATCATTAATTACATCAAATCCAGATATTCTAGACAGTTAATACCATGTTAGCCTGCAACCTACAAAAATAAATAAAGGTTGAATCAGGAACAGAATTAAAATATGTTGACATTGTGGATTTACCCGCTCCATTTGCCTTTTGAATATCCCTCTTTCGGCCAACTGCTGAATCCTGGTCCATGTAGTTAATTTTCCAAAGCATCTCCAGGTGAAAAATCTAAAGAAATATCAATCTTTTTCATTGATTATTATCCCTTTGAAAAATCACCAGGAGTACACAGATAGACATGTTAGACTTCTGTATGAAAGACATTGACAGAAGAGAGAGAGAAATACATAGACCAGTACATCCAAAAACATTCAAGACAATCCTATATAAAGGTTAAAATACTATTTTAGAGAGCTACAAAGATTGCATCCTAGCAAGTTGGGATAAAGAGTACCAGATATCAGACATGAATCCCCTTCCAGTGCCAGGTTGAAGGGCCCTTTGATATGACAATAGATTATAACTGCCAGTAGCAGTGGAATAATGAGTAGATCATTATGGCTTCTCACTGCTGAGGCTCCGTGACATTGCTACTGGCCCCGCTGATGGCCTAGTCAGCCTTGCGTTACTACTACTCTCAGTACATCATGGCCCAAGGGTTGCTGACTCTTCTTCGCACTGGTGCCACAGTCTGTCTAGGACAGACTGATGTAGGCTGCAGCCACATTCCTTACCTTAGATTCGAGAATCTAGTTGCTGCCTCGCATGCAGGCATTTGTGGTCTTAGGGTGAGAAGGCTGTCACTACTTGTGCTGCAAAACTGTGTGGGCTTCATGTCATCTACTCTGGCCAATGTGGTGCTGTGAAAACCTTAATTCATAAACACCAACTCAAACTCTCCTGCCGGATCCTCCTCCCTGCAGCCACCCCTCCACCTAAAGTAAAGGGCATTCTTGACTCCACCCTACCACAACGGGAGCCGTGTTTGTGGTAATCTTATGGCTTTGTGTAAACCAGGAGTTCGACAGCTGCTCTTTTCAGAAGCAGTTAGCTGCCCTAAACTGAACTAGAAGCCATCTAATCCTACACCTTTAGCATCTGAAATGGAAACCCTACTGAAATAGGTTGCGGTTATAGCACTACGCTATACGCTATGGAGTCTAAGATGACTGACCTCACAATAGAAGTGAAATCCATGAGACTGGAGGTCTCCACTTTTCAAACCAGACCTGTATAATGGTTAAGCAGAGACTGGGTGTGGATGAGTCCTGATACCACGCACTGTCAGACAGAGGCAGAGACATCAACTTTTCGATGAACATGGTGACTGACCTAGAGTAGTGATCACTGTGCAGCCATTTTCATCCCTATGGGGGACCAGAGGGTGCTGAAAAAGAGGACATGACACTTCTGATATATGATTTGCTCCTATAACTCATAGGTCCCCACCTTCCTGAACTTCTAGAGTTCCAGAGGCCTCATCATGTCTGAGCTTGGTCTGCAGCCCCACAAGCATCTCCACACCCGATTATTGCATGTGCTTATTGTCATCAACATACTAGAGCTGTTCTGCATGTGGCGATAATTTGCTAAGTACCCCCGCTGTTTGAGGTTAATTGTATCTCCTTCTCTACAGCGCCAAGCATCAAGCAAAATAGGTTTTTGGTACTAAGACCACAACGAAGGTGATGAAATCTCAAATATGACCTCCTGGATCCTACACACATACTGATAACCATGCACAATAAGACGAAAGACTTATGCGAGTCAAGTTACCTATAGTCTTTCCTGGATAAGCTGGATAAATCTAACAAGGACACCCAGTAAAGTCCTTATGCTCTGGCTCTATCTTTGACAGTGGAGACTCCTGTCCCTGGTTGGCCACTACAACACCTTCTGAGGCACCAGAAATCTAATTCTGGGGCACGGTGGGAATCAGACCAGGCTATTCTCTAGCAGGTGGTATACTCCCTCCCTCCAGAGAGAGACAGGGACAAATCAAGATCACCCTTGAAACCCCCATGGATGGGTGATGTACCTGCTGGGAAGAATGAGTAGCTGAGACAAGTCCTTATGTGAGGGGAAGGCCCAGAGAAGGTGTTTGGACACCGTCACTACTTTCTATTTGTCATTGTAGGTGGGCCATGTACTGTTTACCCCATCTTTTACATTGCCTTTCCAATGGAGACCAATATGGAAGGGTCATGTTGGCAGGGACCTCCTTGTCATCCCTATGGAAACAGTGAGCTGGGTTATGTCCCCCACTCCACCCAGCATCCCGACAGCATGAACTTTGAGGCCCACACTTTGATTGTCTTACTCCCTTCTCCTTCATACTGTGTTTTGGTAATATTTTTCAAGTGGGCTCTGTCTGTGGTGCACCACTGTGTAATGGGTTATATGGTATTCCTATGTTACTGCCTGTGGCCTTTTACACCCACATCGATTAAAAATGGCACAGATTAGTGCTGCCTGAACTGCACATGTGATAGCTCTTGAGTTACAGTGTTTCTCCTTTTTCTTCCCCACTTCGTCTTCCCTTTTCTCCCCATTCCTTGCACTGCACCACCAGGGTTCTATTGTCAAATGCAGGCATTTTTGCAGCTTAATTTTCAGATGTGATCAGGTATACTTCCCCCTCTGGAGAGCCCTCTAAAGTGGCGCTAGTGTAGATCTGCATGCATTCGTCTACATTGGCCAAATGACCAATTTCGACAGACGCATGCAAAGCTACACTAGCGCGTAGCAGCCTCACGCGCTATCCGTCACTGGAAACATCATCCAATAGAAATACTCCAAAAAGACTGACTGATTGAGTCACTTGACAATTTTGAGCATCCTTTTTGTACGTTGGACAATGGACTACACGGACCGTTGTGCTCCCATCTCATCAGATTGACCATGCAGTGCCATTATTCTTGTTGTCAGCCTCCCTCTCCTCACATTGGGCACCCGACTGGGTAACATGTGAGTATTCCCTTTTTCCTTCTCACTCCTTGTCATTCACACTTATCACATGGCTGCACAATCATTCCCTCAGATGTCCCTACATCCATAGGTCCTGAAGAGACCCTTCATTGCAGAAAGGGTTAAAATGACTTCGAAAAAAATGAAAGCAAACCATTAATTAGCGCTTATTATTTTGTAAAGATGCTGATCTCATTTCTTTATTGTTCAACAATGGTCGACTTTATAACATTTTGGAAACAAAGTGTATATGTCACTAATGTTTTAGGATCCATGTTCACTGGGGACACCACGCATCATTTCTTTGCTTTTGTGTAAAAAACTGTAAACTATTTCTTTATATATAAATAACGATTGTTACAACCAGAAAAATAGGTGTATGTGATTACTTCTCCTTTCAACATCAATTTAACCAACTTTTTATCATGATTGCACACATAAACACAATTAAAGATTGGTATATTATTCCACGGGAACAATTGTTTCCGTTTATACTTAGACTACCCTTTTTCTGTGTGAGTAGGGTCCCCCTTGTTTCCTGTTTCTCAACTTTTAGAAAGATGCCATTTTTCTGCTCTTAGCCCTGTGTGCCTGAAGCCGGTCTCCAATACATGTCTGGGGTGGGTGACAGCTGGACTTTGTGCATTTCCTCTAGGCAGCCACACACAAAGGGAGCTTAGGTGTGACTGAATGGCCAAACAAATCCTGATGGCTCATCCTGGGCAGGATTGGAGGGAGGAGCTAATACTTGCAACTGAATAGGCTGTGTCTTGTCCCCACACATGGGGCTGCATACCCCCCGGGGTGAGTCTGGAGCAAGGGCTGGTAAAAGAAGATCTTTATGCACTTTATAGTCCCTCTTTGAAGTCTCCCCCACTCCAAATACCCTCCTGTGTATAGGAACTGGACTTCTGACCCTACCCCTTCAGTACACTACTGGACCTCTGAAGAACTCTGCCAGAAGGATGGACTGTTGTCATATGGATACTTCATTACATATATTGCGTTAAGTTAGCATGAGTGTATTACATGTTTAAACAGCCGGTTTGCCTTCGGCTTCAGTTTTGCACACAACACATACTTGTTGTTGTAGCTTTCACCCTAGAAGCGATGAGGTGGTTTATTTGAGAATAATATGTTATTTCCATGCTATCAGCTTTGCCTGGTACACTTGGTACAACTGTCTGCACACTGAGAGCTGCACACTCTAAGATTAACCTAACACAAGGTTGCTGGGAGGCCTGATCCTCGCACCACATTAGACATAACACAAATAATGTTGATGCCAACATTTTGGGCTCTACGCGGGTTTAAGATAGAGTTACACGGAATGAACGTAGACACTTGGTGCTGCGCATGAAGAGAGCTGGTAGCTGTTGATGTGAACTGCTCCTACTGACATTGAGAGGTATGGGGCCGCCCTGCTAAAGCCCGAATGAGACCTTCTTAGATATAAAATAATATGCTAGATAGGGTGCGCGAAATATAGGTGATATGGATTTCTATAGGTTTTGCATTATAACATGCTAGCACCTTTTGCTTACTATGGATTAGTGACTATGCTGCTGACTCTGAGTTTTATAATCTGCATTTTGGTATTATACAAGATACTGCGTTTGAGAACTTTGCATTGAATAATAAATATTTCAAACTTGCACTTGTGTTCTTTGACTCTCAGTTTTGGTTTGAAATGATTATATAACGAAAGAGTGTTCATGTGTTCCACGATTCCTGAGGTATTCTAAAGATCATGTTCTGGTTTGTCTAAGACATGGTTCATTCCATAATGATCCATGAGACACTGTAGCTAGCTAGGTAAGGAGATTTCTGACACTGAGATGAGTTTTGGATCATCCTAACTCACTGAGGTTCTAGATCTCTATGCACAGTTCTGTGGGAGAACGGAAACCCTGCTACATGGCGCCCAACGGTTTAGTTGGCCTTAAAACATGACACTCGAGTAGTATATCATTCATACCTTGACACCTTCATTCCCGTTTCCGGTAAACGGTGGTGTCGGAAAACCTACCTGTTTTTGAAATAGGTCTTTTCAAGCTTGAATTCTACTTTAAACGGTTTCTTTGAATTACTACCCAGTTGTGCTACAAAGTGTTCTTTGTCTTTTTTCACTTCCGGTGCTAACATGGCCGTGGACATAGCGCAGCATAGCCGCGTCGCGGTTCGCGACCACTTGCGGGCATATAATGTCCCTGCTGAAGGTTTGGCTGTGGTTCTAGTGGTGAGTGCGGAACATGCATACCCGTACGAATTGTTTTATTCCTGGGTGACGTTTCCGGAAGTAAACGCTAATTCGGGCGTCTACCACTCATACACTGCCTCGGCTGTTCCACCGGCTTATGCTCCGTACAGAGCACTGGAAGTACCTATAGATGTTTGGCAGCACGGAGTTTGGTTTGGTGGTGCCCTACCCCATTCTTTAACGGCTCCGAGGTTAGGTCCGTTGTCCATTGCGGGCACGGCCTGGCCCGCCTAGGGTGGATTTACTCCACATCCTAATCGCGCCACTTGTAATGTGGGTGATCTGCGGCGACTGCATGATGTCGCGGTTGACGTGATTAGAGCGCTTGTTCATTACATTGGTCGTAATATACATGGCGCAGCCCCCGCAGGTGCGCAGCTTCGAGCGGAACAGGCTGGTTTGAAAATCAGTCCTGTCTTGGTGAATTCCGTAATGGGCAGAAAGCCAGAAAATAAGGATGATTTTCCTTACTGGCTTGCCGAGAAATTCGACCAGCTGGAGGCTGTGTTTCCTAATACGACTCCGGGTGAAAAACACCGGATTCTTACGCTTAGTTTACCGAAGGATTTAGCCCCTGAACTTGCTGACTGTGAAACATGGGGTAAGACTTTTGCAGCGGTTTACTCGAGGTGCTTTGGCACCCCGTCGGTGTCGAACCTGTCTGCGGTCCTAAAACGTGTTCAGGATGATCACGGACCGGAGTCGGCGGTTGAGTTGGGTATGCGCCTGAGCGGTTCATTTGAGACGGTTTGCGGTATTATCCTTGCTAATGTAAAAGGGGATGCAGTGAACTTTCAGGTGGCCAATGGTCTGGCGTTAGTTCCCGATGCCGAGAAACCCCGTCAGCTGGCAAGAATTATTGTGGCGGCTTATAAAACGGTTGGCCGCAATTCTAAGGGTGTAAAGGTTTTTCTTGAAAAAGAAAAGAAGCAGCCCCAGGGACAGTCTTCGGAAACGGGTGGACAATCCAAGTCCAAAAAACAAAATTGGCCTAAAAAACAGAATCAGGGTAAGCAACAACAACAACAGACACAGGTTTCTAGTCCGGCGCCTTCACAACCTGCGCAGTCGGATCGAGTTTATGAATTGCGCGATCGCGCTACGATTAAATCGCCTGACAGATATCAGGCATCTGACCAACGCTCTCCTCGTTCCTTTCAGGACTCATCGGCTCCGTCAACCGGTGGTGGAGGGGGCGGCAGGGGCAGGGGTGGCCAGCAAGGACGTGGCCAGCCCCGCACGCGAAGTGAAGGGGATCAGCGGGACGACTCTACGCCAAAGAGACCGCAGTTTGCCAAGAAGAAAGTCGCTGCCTTAACGGCGCATCGATATGCCCCAGATAGTGAGAACGCGGCTTCGGAATCTGACGTGGGCTCTGACCTTGCTGGACAGCGCGGCGGAGATTACCATAGTGAGAGAGGCCCTCCGTCCACTGTTGAAGGTGACAGCGACTGAGACTTTTATTGTGATTGAAACAGCTGATACACATGTTGCTCCCCCTGAAAGACTTTTTGAAATTGTCCTGTTAATTGAAGGTGACATGCAGCGAACTGTAAAAGGGGTATTTTGGGAGAATCTTTCGGATACGTATGACATTTTGCTTTCGGAGGCTGACTGGCCCCCACCTTTTGTTCTCGCAGCTTCACGAGGGGAGGAGGTAATCCTCCCCAGTTTCGCGCACACTGTATCGAGAGTGGAAGCGCTGCATTTTGCAGAAGAGTGGGCTCTGGCGCTTGCGCCGGCTGTGTACCGAAATCAGTGTGGCTGGGATAAATTATCCCCTAGCCATGAGATTCCTTTACGGTCACAGCCGCAGCCACAACCCCAGTATCCCATACGGCGTGAAGCTAAAGCTTCGGTCGCGGCTATCCTTGAACAATTGGAATATCAAGGTGTAATTGAAACGTGTGTGTCACCAATGAATAATCCCCTTTTTACTGTTAACAAGCCGGACGGCTCATATCGTCTGGTTTTGGATTACCGGCATTTGAACTCGCATTGCCGTAACTGTGCAGTACAGAATACTCACGGCTCTGCCCTAGTGAATAGTCTTGAGCGTAAACGGTTCAAAACCACGCTTGACATTTCCAATGGTTTTTATGCACATAGATTAGATGGTCTAAGTTCCCAATGGACCAGTTTTACGTGCGGCGGCGTACAAAAAAAGTTTAATCGACTCCCAATGGGATATAAAAATAGTCCTGGAGTGTTTTCCGCCCGCATAGTCTCTCTTTTAGAGAGTTTCGATCCAGTTGCATGTTCGTATGTGGATGACATTTATCTCACAGACGACGAACTTTGGGTGCATCTGTGTCGAGTAAACAGCATAATTTGTAACTTTGCAGACATGGGTTACAAGTTTAACTTTGCAAAATCACACATTGCGGAGTATACAGTGTTGTTTCTAGGTTATGAACTTAACCATGAAGGAAAGGGATTGGCTCCTCAGTTCCTGGAGAAGTGCGCGCAGTTGCGCTCTCCGACAACGCTGAAAAAATTACAGTCTTTACTGGGTTTTTTAAATTTCGGGAGGACATACATTCCGGAATATGCCCAGCGTATCAAGCCTTTATATGCCTTGGTACAACCATCTTTTTCCAAATCATGCTGGCTGCCTGAGCATTCAGCCATTCTGCAGTCCTTGCAGGCTGATATGCTCGCTTCTGACTACTTACAGACTCGTGATAACCAGACCAACCTGGTGATAAGAATTATCCCTGGGACGGTGGGTTTCACGTACCTGACTTTTAATGAAGGGGATACTGTACCTATTGCTTACAAGTCACACTTATACACTTCGGCTGAACTGCGTTTTTCCACTGTGGAGAAAGTTTTAACGGCTGTGCAGATGGCAATTCTTAAGGAACGTGCCCTGTCGCAGGGAAAGCGCATGTTGGTTGTCACCCCGTGTCCAGCCTTGGAGGCGGTCACGAAAGCCAGTGTACCGAATTCTAAAGCTTTGCACCCTCGGTGGATTCAGTGGGCTACATCCTTGACATCTCAGGATGTCACGTTTATTTTTGACGCCGCTTTACGGTCGCAGGAGTATTTACAGTATGAATTTGTTCATCCTGCTCCTTTAGCAATGCGGCCGTTGGAGGATTTCCATTGTATCATTTACACGGATGGTTCGGCGCAGGTTGCGCATGGCTCTAAACACGCCTACGTTTCCGCTTGCGCCATTGTAGTCGGTGCCATGGTGAATGATGAGTTCAAGTCCAGTGTTGTGCACACGCAAACGCTAGGGGACTGCACCGCACAATTAGCAGAGCTTCGTGCTCTTATGCTCGCATTGGAGTACGCTGATCCTTGTGTGACGACTTTAATCGTAAGTGATTCTTACTACTGTGTCCAGTCTTACAATGAGAACTTGTTCTTTTGGATTCAGAATGATTTTCGTGATTCCAAGGGTAGCACAATAAAACATAAAATGATCTGGGTCCGAGTGGCGGAACTTAACCCTTTCGATGCTGATGACGAGCTGGGCTCGTCATGGTGCACAGTGGTCGTGTGCTGATGACGAGCCCAGCTCGTCATAAAACAATGAAATAGAACAATCTCCAGCACAGGAGGGGAATTGCCTTAGCAGCGAAGGTGTTAAAGAGAAACTGCCGCTCGTGTTTGTGATTCATACTCTCGGCCACCAGCGCGTGGGGGTCCACGCTGTTGGCAACTCGCTTGCTGATGAAGCAGCGAAGTCGGCGGTATCAAAATACTTAGTTGCAGCAGTCACGAGGTCCAAAAGCAAAATAGATGATGACATCTTGGCGGCTGTTGCTGCCACGGAGAAGGGAGGTAAATATCCTGCGGGGTTCCCTTCGAAGTACACATACCACTTAAGTCCCGATAAGGTTCCTTATGTGAAAATTCCTGAAGTTGGAGAGCGTCTACTTCCCAACTCGGATCGCAGAGCTTCTCTGATTACAGCGGCTCATGAAGGTGTGGCGTCTGCGCATGCGGGCGTCTCAGCCACTGTATCTCAGCTACAACAGAGGTTCTGGTGGCGGGGACTGTACAAACAGACGCGCGATTATGTCCTTATGTGTGACATTTGTCAGCAGATCAAGCCTTCTACTGCTGCGCGTCCGCCTCAGACACAGTTGTACATCTCTAATAAACCACTTGGTTGTGTTTATTTGGATCACTGCGGTCCTTTTTCTTCTGATACTGCGTATAAATACATCTTAGTAGCAGTTGACTCATGCACACGCTTTGTATGGGTATGGCCGCATCGAAGCGCTGATTCGCGAACTGTCATTAAGGATTTGCGTGTCTTTGTGGGAATCTTTGCTTGTGGTACTTTCCATTCGGACCAGGGTCCGGCTTTCGCCTCTAAGGCGTATAAGGATGCTATGGTTTCGTTGGGAGTACAGGTGAAGTTTTCAAGCCCCTACAGGCCTGAGGGCAATTCTGTAGTAGAAAGAATGAACCGCGACTTAAAGCAATCTTTGACAGCCCGTGTTATAGGCACTGGTAGAAACTGGCTGACCCACCTCTATGGCGTGCAGCGTGCGCTTAATAATCTCCCTAGAAGGTCTCTGGGTGGGCGGACCCCATACGAAATGCTCTTTGGTATCAAGATGTACGTACCTGACCTTGATGGTGCAGACTGCCAGGCCCAGGCCGCGGCCTTTGACGTAGATGAACATTGCAATGTTTTACAGGATCATCAAAAGACCAGAGACAGTCTTGCAAAGGAACACTTGCCCTCCACGTCGGATGATGCGTTGCAGATCCCGGTAGTTGGCTGGCTACCCCAAGTTGGAGAACTGGTTCTAGAGAAGATCGATAACAAGAAAGAGTTTGGTCCCTTATATCGAGCACCAGTCCGAGTACTTGGAGTGAAGGGCACAAGAACAGTCATTTTACCACCACTTCCAGGTCGTAAAGAAAACAGATTTATTTCTATTGACAATGTCAAGACACACAGGGTGGCCGATTCTTCATAGCATGACACCGGCTGTATCCTGTCCTTCCATGGTGAGGCACTCTGTGCTGGCTATTACATCTGGTGCAGATCAGGAGGTGTCCCTCGAGATGACCTTTATTAAATACTATTCCTGTTACTAACATTGATGAGGTGACCTATGCAGATCCTGCTGATTTATCCATGTCCGATTTACAAGCTCGTTTGGCTAACCAATCCAGATTCTCTTTTGACTCTGATTCGGAACTTTCAAAGAAACCTTCGACTATTGCAAAATATGCCACGTTGTTTAAAAAACATTTTTTAATTCCACCTTGGACATACATTTGGCTGATACTATTTTTATTTCATCTTTTTATGTCGATTGGTTTTGTGTTTTATTTTTTCCGACTGATCGATGGCCATTATGTGAAAGAAAGAACAGGAATTCGGTACCTTAATGGAACATTGGCCCCTCTATCCTCCTCACATTCAGTACACAGACTAAAGAGAGACTTACATTCAGTACAGATTACTGCTTGGCCAGTCCTTGATGGGATTGTGTGGGATGCGGTTAGGTTTCAGATACATGGCCCCACAGAAGTTATTAATGTTCCTAATGTGCTTAGAGTAAACATGGGAGATGTGATTAAGCAAAATGTTCGTTCTGATGATTGGGATCTTCAGGCCGTAGAAGCATTGTTCTCTGATTTGAAATATTATGCGGCCTTTGATGCTGAGGATTTGTACTTAGATTCTGTCAATTATGGTGATTTGTTTTGTTATCAACATTATGGGAATCATTTCTTACACAAGACAAGTTCCAGGAGGGTTCCTGTGAATTACACTCAGTGGGAACATTGCCCTACTCCCTTACAGGGGAGCTCAAGTACATTTCTGGGAAAATACTCTTATTTTACAGATTTTAATCAATCGAATCCTGAGTCATTTTATTTTAAAGTGAACCAGAAATTCATGCCCAAAGTTAGACTTACTGATACAAAATTGCTGTATTCAAAGTCCTTTTAGAAAGGTTATCTGTGGATGGCTATGAGTTATGGAAGGATGCTATTGACCTTAAATCGGTTTGGGGTACCAAAGATTGGCAGGTACAAGGCACTGAGGCTTTGCATCGTGCATGTCTCATCCCGATTCACATGTTGTTTTTAAATTCTACTGTTTCTCAAACAACATGTTTTGGATTGGCTACATCTAAAAAATTAAATACCCCTACTATCCCTGACTTGGAAGAGTATTCAGGTTGGAGTAATTTCACTACAATATCCATCAGTGGGATACAAGCGCTTTTGCAGAATTCCTCCTTTAATATTTCCCGTTTTGATCCGGAGGGGTGGCTTTTGTGGCAAAGAAGCACTGATGCTTGCCAACGTAGGTTTTTGGGTTTATCTGAAGGTTTTACGCACATCAGGCCAGATCCCAGGTTTGAAACAGATCACACTGTTACCACTTATTCAGTAGGTAAATTGTGTCAGAACTGGTTACAACATTCCACTTTGGCTGCAGTTAAACTGCATCTGTCCCAGTTGAATGAGAATATAGAGCTAAATGATTTTATAAAAGGCCCGACTAGGGGTAGATCTAAACGCTTTATTTATGCTGTATACAATGAAATTTGGAAATTTTCACAGGTTGAGGCAGCTAAACGCCTGAGAGCAATTGATCAAGCTAATTTGGAAAAAGTGCTAACAGTAGTAGATAACAGTATTAACATGCTTTCTTCCAGGATTTACACATTGGATAATATTGTTTCTTCTGTTGTTGATATTGTACATGATGAAGTGTCCACGTTATACCATGGTCAAAATCAATTGCGTTCTGTAATGCTGTTTGCCTGGACTCTACAGACAATTAAGGCAGGTCGAGTTCCCTGGAACTCATTGAACGTTTCATCCCTTTTCGCCCCTTTTAATCTTACTGAAAAACAGCGCATGCTTTCAATGCGTGATGCATAATTTTCTATGTTACATATTGAGAAGCTAGAATCCTTGCCTTTCTCTGTTGCTGAAACCACTACTGCCACGTGGCTGATTCATAGTTTAATTACATTACCATTTCCTTTATATAAATTTACTAACTGTATGCGGTATATTGCTATAGGACGATATGAACCACTAGGCAATGCATTCTTACACGAGGCATGGTCATTACCATACACATACAGATGTCTGAAGGATGGAAAAGAAGTGAATCTTAATGGTGAGGATTGCACACAGTCACCTGACCAGTCATTAATATGCAGACACATTCAGTTACACGGTTCTTGTAATCAGGACCGCCCAAATTTAGCATGTGTTTTAAAAGGCACGCCAGTTCCAGCAGTAGTTCCCACGTTTACATTATTAGCTAATGGTAGTTATTTACTTTTAAACAACGAATTATGTTGTGGTTTATTAATTGGTGTGGCTTATGTGGTAACTGTATCAGAGCGTGTGGTGTGCTGCAAGAATGTTCTATACCCACCCACGCATGGGTCTTCAGATGTCTCCATCTGGCCACGGATTCCAACCTTGGAAGCAAAATTCAATGGTTTAAGCAGAATAAGGGCCCTTTTGTCTCAAAAACAAGTGACCCTGAGTTCGGCCCGGGAAACTTATGTCCTTCACATAGCTAACACCCGCACAAAGGTGCAGGCGCTTTTAAATACTGATTTGCCGTTTCATTTCTGTGAACTGGTGCACCAGATTTTTAACGCTTCTTCAACGACTGGGCTTGCACATTTTTTTAAATTAGTAAGCAGTGGCCTCGTGACTACATTTGAAAAAGTTTTTGGAATCATTCCCACGTTTTTCCACACTATTTTTTCGAGTTTGTTTGGTGGACTACCTGTGTTGCTGGCTGTAGCCGCAGGAATTCTGTTGGTGTTTTTCTTCATAAAACATGGATGCCCGTCCTGCGCAAGACGCCGTTCAACGCCTCCTGACACTGTGCCGTAATCGGATGCTCAATTACTATGGAACATTGCCGCTTGCAGCATTAAGCACGGCCTATAGATTGTCATTTCGGTTCACCGACTTCACGTGTGTCCAACCTGTGTTTCACTGCCTGAGCTGCGAGTTCGATTGGGCCATTGATTTGTGCCTATGCTTGAGGACTGCTCCTGACGTCGATTTTGATCAGCTAATGCGTCCCGTGGTGGCTCACGAGCTGATCTGTTCTGGCGAGAGAGTTATGGCCTTGGCAGCGATAAATGGAGTTCTGGGCCAATGGGAGATCTCTGCAGCGGCGGATGCCTTTCTGACACACAGCGATCTGGTGAACCCACCGAGTTGTCCTCTGACGTTACAGGAGGATCCGATGCTGGAGGAGCACGTATGTTCTTTCCCATTGCTAAATTGGATTGCTGAACTATTTTCGGATGATGGCAGTGATTTCATGCTGGAGGCTGTGGCAACTTTCTTTGCATATACTTTCCAATAGTGAGATGCCTGGGAGGAATGCTTTGCTGTGAAATATGACTTTCCCCTCGCTGGAATGGAGGGATGAACTATGTTCAGCTGATGGAGAATACAATCATGTGATGTCACTGGGGATAACGTCAATGTGGCACATGACTTTGGAAATCGGATACGTGCCTTGTTTTTTCTCTAACAAACATTTGAATTGATGAAACCTGGTCCTACGTTTCATATTTTTGAGACCTGATGGAAAACTTTTGGTTCAAAAGTTTTGTTTTTATTTTTTAGATTTGAGGCCACTGTAGGCATTCATACATATTCATTCATACATATTTTTAGCTTATTTTAGCTCAAGATTATTGGACTTTGCTTTCAATTGTTGTGTCTGATTTAGTATTGCCTTTTCCCTTATGTTTGACGGTGCTCGGACCAATGGGGGGGTGTCATATGGATACTTCATTACATATATTGCGTTAAGTTAGCATGAGTGTATTACATGTTTAAACAGCCGGTTTGCCTTCGGCTTCAGTTTTGCACACGACACATACTTGTTGTTGTAGCTTTCACCCTAGAAGCGATGAGGTGGTTTATTTGAGAATAATATGTTATTTCCATGCTATCAGCTTTGCCTGGTACACTTGGTACAACTGTCTGCACACTGAGAGCTGCACACTCTAAGATTAACCTAACACAAGGTTGCTGGGAGGCCTGATCCTCGCACCACATTAGACATAACACAAATAATGTTGATGCCAACATTTTGGGCTCTACGCGGGTTTAAGATAGAGTTACACGGAATGAACGTAGACACTTGGTGCTGCGCATGAAGAGAGCTGGTAGCTGTTGATGTGAACTGCTCCTACTGACATTGAGAGGTATGGGGCCGCCCTGCTAAAGCCCGAATGAGACCTTCTTAGATATAAAATAATATGCTAGATAGGGTGCGCGAAATATAGGTGATATAGATTTCTATAGGTTTTGCATTATAACATGCTAGCACCTTTTGCTTACTATGGATTAGTGACTATGCTGCTGACTCTGAGTTTTATAATCTGCATTTTGGTATTATACAAGATACTGCGTTTGAGAACTTTGCATTGAATAATAAATATTTCAAACTTGCACTTGTGTTCTTTGACTCTCAGTTTTGGTTTGAAATGATTATATAACGAAAGAGTGTTCATGTGTTCCACGATTCCTGAGGTATTCTAAAGATCATGTTCTGGTTTGTCTAAGACATGGTTCATTCCATAATGATCCATGAGACACTGTAGCTAGCTAGGTAAGGAGATTTCTGACACTGAGATGAGTTTTGGATCATCCTAACTCACTGAGGTTCTAGATCTCTATGCACAGTTCTGTGGGAGAACGGAAACCCTGCTACACTGTTATGCTGCTAAAATGACTGTCACTCTATCAGAAGGCTGCTCTGGATAACTGCTTTCTGTTGTGCTGCCCTGCTGCCTGCTACTCTCTGCCCTGACTGAGAAATGACAAAACTCATCTTACTTGAACCCAGAATGACTCCGGGATTGCTGGCTAGCCCCTCTGTTCTAAGTCTCAGAGACATAGAAGACTTCTCATTAACCTGCAGCAGCACCTGGATTTTGCTTGCTGTAAAACTTGCCCTGCCAAATGGTGCCAATCCAGTCTTGGGCCCTTGAAGGGGTTATAAAGTGCTGCCACTGCCAGAATCTATGCATTGACGACATCGCGCTGATCGGAACCAGCACTTATACCTTGACACTAATGCATCACCTGTTGCAGTACAGACCATTGACATCGCATCGCCGACTGCTCGATACTTTGGGGTCGATTAGGATCGCGGACGGACTTGAGTCCGTCCGCGACCCCAGAGTATGAGGGAACGTCCGCATGGGCTGCGGGGTTCCCTCATATGCGATTAGGATGTGACCGCCACCCTGGCGGTCACATCCTGGATATTTAACATTGCGGCGGGTGCTGCTTGAAGCAGCACCCGCCGCAATGTTAAAAGTGCATGTGTAACATTTACATGCACAAAGCGGCAGGCACCGCGCGGTGCCTGCCGCATTGTGCATGTAAATGCTGGGGGGTACCATAGGTACCCCCCATGTGCACCCCCCACCCACCAACACCCTGGGGGCCCGCAACGGGCCCCCAAAATCAAAAGTACACATGCTTTTCCACGGCGGAAAAACCGCCGCGGAAAAGCATGTTTTCAAATGCTTCCTAATTTGGCCGGCGGTGTCTGATAGACACTGCCAGCCAAATGAGAGCTTTTCCGCCGCGGTTGTAATCCGACCGCGGCGGAAAAGCAGCGGACAGAAACCAAGACCCACCAGCCATCGTAATGTGGCGGTGGGTCTTTGGTGAGCCCGCAATGGATTTTCCGCCTCCTCCGGGCCGGAGGTGGCTTCCGCCGGCCCGGAGGAGGCGGAAAATCCTCCATCCTAATCGGCCCCTTAGTCTTTAGTTTCCTACGCATCTCCGACTTTGTACGACTCTGCTCCAATGCATCTCCTTCAATCATTTGCTTCAAAGACGACGCATCGCCTATTGCTTCTGCATCTCAGCTCTGTCAATGGCGCATCAAAGGTACTTTTCAGTGGGCCAAGGCTGCTCCCTGTTTTCGACCCATATTCCATCGCAATTGGCCTGAACCTTTGGATTTACCCTGGTCTAGCGTGACCAGTGAGCTCAGATTGGCGCTTTAAGCTTTTAAGCACTGCAATTTCATTTATTCTTTTTAAAATTCATAACAACGATTATACTCATTAGACTTTTGTCATTTTGGTCTTGTTTTTTTCATAATAATAGTGTTTTCACTGTGTTACTGTTTGAAGTGTTGCACAAATACGTTACACATTGCCCCTTAAGTTAAGCCTGCCTGCCATGTGGCAAGCTTTCAGAGGGTGAGCAAAGGAATATTTATGGTGCGCATCTGACTTACCCATACAAGGATTGTGGTTCCTGCTTGGACAGAGCACATACCTCCGCAAACCAGAAACACAATTTCTAACAGACTCTCACACTATGTCAAGAGCTGAAAGGTTTTACACTATCATAACACAAAGCATACTGATATTACCCTCATCCAGGAGACACACCTTTCCCCAAAGAAGTCTCTCAAACTTAAACATGAATGGGTGGGCACAACTGTGATCAGTAATAGTTTGGTTGACACAGACAGCACATTGTCTAGTTCTTGTGGTCTATCCAAGAAATGTGGGGTGGCCATTCTTCTTGGGCAGAGACTCTCTTGCAGGGCTTTGAAGACCTGGATGGATGATGAAGGTGGGTGAGTTTTTGCTAAGCTGCGCATTTTGAGCAACCAGGGATTTTGGGTTTGGTCTACACCGTGAACACAAGTAAACATGTTTTCTGCCTTGCCTTTCTCGATTGCTGACTTCTTTTGGATACACTAATATACTCTTTGGGGCAATTGGAACCTGCTCCCTGACCCTGTCATTGATCATACCGGGTGACCTGATAGCCACAATTGCCATGAAAGAGCCCTGCTGTAGGACTTACTGGCTGATCATGCTGTAAGAGATGTATCACGCCTTCTTCAAGACCAAAGGCAGCATTTTTTCTTGCCCCCACGATACTCAATCACACATTGATTATTTCCTCCAATGTGACTTCTTCTGGACACAATGGGGTGTGACAAGCTGGAGGCAGGTCTTTTTAACCACAGTCCTGTCCAGTTGGATTTAGATATAGGGCTGATGCCGCCTCCCCTGGTCGGATGGAGGATGTGGGGGTTTGCTTACAGAAATATCATCTCAGGTCCCAAATTGGTTCATATCTCGAAGACAATGTGGACTCAGTGGACTCTTACAGGACCCTCTTGGCAAAAATATAGGCAACCTTATGGGGGATGCTGATACAGGACTCGGCTTTAGCAAGGCATCTGATCCTGTGTAAGGTGCAGTAACTTAAGGGGGAGGTTCGGGACCTTGCGCAGTACTACACATGGACAGCCATGCTAAGAACTGAGCTTGATTTTACTCAATTGAGCTTTGATCCTCACTTTACAGAAGCAGCAGAAAATAATCTGGTGAAATTACAGTGGAGGAGGTAAGATCAGAGGCATCTCTTGGCACTGCAATTATGCCAGAGGGAATCCCAAAAGGTCATCTTGATGTTCCACAAGCATGCAGGTCTCTCCTCACTCATCCAACAGACATCATTAACCTCTCTAATCCTTAGAATTGTGCAACATTCTTGACCAGGTGGATGCCTTCTTAGTGCTGTTATGCCTTCCCACACTTAGGGGCTTATTATGCTGTTGGGCACCGTCTAGGTCATGGGACTGACCAACACCCAGTCAGCTGTTCCAACCATTGATTTCAATGCGATTGTACACAGTTCCGTCGCATGGTCTTTTTCCTCAATGGAAACTCATGTTATGGCCCCAAACTGTCCGTAACACAATATTCCATTGAGGAAAGGGAGGTATAGTTCATCCCTGTACGCCGTTTCAAGCACTTCAAGGTGCATGCCACAAGGTGCAGGTATCAACAGGGAAGCACCATAGGTGGCCCTGCTTTGGACCCCCAAACATGCTTTCCGACATGGTTTTCATGCCGGACACCAATTTTGGAAACTGTGCATTGTAATCTCAAGGGCAGAAAGACCCACCCGTGAGATCACAGGCCAGATTCCGACTGGGGGACCGGTCGGTTTACTTTCCGACCGCCTCCAACATAATGAGACATTTGGAAAGTAAACCCACTATCCCATTACGATGAGGACCTAAAGGCTATAAGCACAGGTCAGAGCCTTTATGGATCACATCTTAATAACCCCCTTAGTGTGGAAAGTCATGCACAGTTAGAGGGTGACTTTACGAGGATCAGGTGGCAGAGGCTGTGTCTACCCTGCAATCTTGTAAATTAACTGGGCAAGATGGCTACCCAGGTTGATTTAACAAGACAGGTAGGCCCCTGCTGGTACTCCTTTTTCCCAAGGTTTTTTTGAGGAATTACAGCAATGGGCTCTCTCTGGAGTATTTCAAACAAAGCTACTATCCCCCTCCTTCTTAAGGAAAACAAAGACTCCATAGAATGTGTGAGTTAGCTCCCTATTTCCCTAATCTAGGTCGACGTGAAAATAATGGCCAAGATCCTAAACAACCATCTGCATAAGGGGATCCTGCAGCCCACCTACAACTTCCAGAAGGGCTTTGTCCCAGGCCCCAGCTCCCGGAATAATCTTGGAATGCTGAAACAGATACTTTGTAAATATGAGCCCAAAGAAAACCTTGAGCTACAGGAGGCACTGCTGTAAGGCAAATGGCCTTTTAAAAGTATAAACACATATTTTTGCCATGTGAGTGATGATGCAGTGTTTAATCTGACCCTCTTGCTTGATATAGAAATGGAATTCGACCTCTTCAAATGCCGTAACTCCGTTAAGTGATGGCTTAGATGGGACTGGGTGAGCACTTTATATGGAAAGTATGAATCAGATATGATTCCCTTATGGCAGACATTCACTGTGTGGGCTTCTTGTCCCACACCATCCACATCCACAGGGTACCTGAAGGGTTGCAAAGAGGGGTGGGGTCGCACACTACTCACACACCGGCGGAAGTTGCCCCTGATGACTCTGGTCATTGCAAGATCGAAAGATGATGCATCGCGAACACTCTACTACAATGACCAGAGTCCTCAGGGGCAACTTCCGCCGGTGTGTGAGTAGTGTGCGACCCCACCCCTCTTTGTAACTTAAAGCTCCCTTGAGCAGCGGGCTGACGAGCCTGGGATCCCGCACCTACGCGCCGGAGTGGTACTATACCTGGCAGATATTGGCAGCCATCGGCGACCCCAGAACACTGCCTATCCCTGCTGACGAGGGTTGATAACCCGAAACACGTGTCCAGGGATGGCGAAGACAGCGAAGATAGCAAGTTTGAAAGATGATGCATCGCGAACACTCTACTACAATGACCAGAGTCCTCAGGGGCAACTTCCGCCGGTGTGTGAGTAGTGTGTGACCCCACCCCTCTTTGTAACTTAAAGCTCCCTTGAGCAGCGGGCTGACGAGCCTGGGATCCCGCACCTACGCGCCGGAGTGGTACTATACCTGGCAGATATTGGCAGCCATCGGCGACCCCAGAACACTGCCTATCCCTGCTGACGAGGGTTGATAACCCGAAACACGTGTCCAGGGATGGCGAAGACAGCGAAGATAGCAAGATCGAAAGATGATGCATCGCGAACACTCTACTACAATGACCAGAGTCCTCAGGGGCAACTTCCGCCGGTGTGTGAGTAGTGTGCGACCCCACCCCTCTTTGTAACTTAAAGCTCCCTTGAGCAGCGGGATGACGAGCCTGGGATCCCGCACCTACGCGCCGGAGTGGTACTATACCTGGCAGATATTGGCAGCCATCGGCGACCCCAGAACACTGCCTATCCCTGCTGACGAGGGTTGATAACCCGAAACACGTGTCCAGGGATGGCGAAGACAGCGAAGATAGCAAGATCGAAAGATGATGCATCGCGAACACTCTACTACAATGACCAGAGTCCTCAGGGGCAACTTCCGCCGGTGTGTGAGTAGTGTGCGACCCCACCCCTCTTTGTACCTGAAGGGTTGCCCACTCTTTCTGCGTCTCTTTTACCTAGCCCTCAGGATCCTGCCCATGGCTTTCTGGCTCTCCCTGGTGATTGAGGGTTTACAACTGGGTGGTATGGATATGAATGGTTTGTTGTATGCAGATTATATTATGCTCCTTTTACCTAACCCAGAATCCTAATTTCCTACTGCAACGTATTTTTGTAAACAGCTTCTCACAACTGTCTGGCTATTAAATGAACAGGACAAAATGCAAATATATTAATAAATGAGTTTGTAAAGCTCCTGGTTACACTGACTAGTGTATCCCCGCACTGCAGCGTACTTGGCCCACTCTGTAACAATAAATCTAAGCATGGTGGTGAGTCTAAATCTTGGAGAGCCATGTTTTTTGATTTTTCCGGGAGGAGTTTTCTGCTGGTTCCATCCGGAGAGCATAGGGGAAAGTGTTCCAGTGTTTAGCGGCTAAGTAGCGGAATGCTCTACCACCCATTCATGCTCTTTTGGTTACTAGGATTTTAACCTGCCCCGTCCCCAAGGACGGCAGGGCCCTAGTGGGAGTATAAGGTGACATTAGACTATGTAAGTAGCTAAGTCCCTTTCCCTGCAGGATGCGATGACTGATACACAAGAGGATTTTATCCCTCACTGGGAGCCAGTGCAGGGCAGCTAGGGCATTCCTGGATGAGGCTCTCCTGGGGAACATCAGAACAAGGTGAGCCGCCTCGTTCTGAATGCATTGCAATCTTTGAACCCTCTTACCACTGGCTCCTATGTATAGAACGTTCCCATAGTCCAGGTGGGAAGTCACTAATGCATGGACTAGAGTTTTCTTGGCGGCTATGGGGAGCACATCCAGGATCTTACAAAGGCCTTTAATTATTCTAAAGCACTTTTCAGCCACCGACCTGGTATGGTGATCAAATGAGAGCTTGGAATCCAGCTACATCCCCAAGTTCTTGACTTGGTTACTGGGGGTGGAAGTGGGGCCCAGAGTCTGCGGCCACCACGTCTATGACCATATTGAAGGAGCCTTCCCCACAATCAGGACTTCCGTGTTGCTGCCATTCAACTTTAAACATTTAATTGACATCCACCCTGCCAGCTCCTGTAGGCAGGAGGAGAGGTTATTGGCTGCCTCTGTATGGGATTGAGATAGGCACAACTAAGAGAGCAATGTTCCTTCAATATGGATGTAACTGACTTACCGCATTAACGTATTTTGCGTAGTTGTTAGTGATATTTTCTGACTGTCGATATGTAAATATATTATCCGTGAGTACAACGTGATCTGGGATTCTCCTCTTTTTAATTAATGCACATGGACTAGTGTGACCGTTATGATCCTAGACTGAGTGTAGTACTCTTCCCCCTCGGGTGAATATATATATATTGCGGTATTATCGTTAGTCAGCATGACTTCCATTGGTAAGGAATTAGTTTTTTGTGCACTCGAGCGACGCCCTTCTATTTTAAAACATATAGATATTAAGATATCGATTTCTCCACATCCTAGATCATCCGCGGACACGGGAAGGTATAATTTCCTGTAGTAATCAAAAACAGAATGGAACAAGAGGGAGAAGTATCGTATGGAAGAGCAGGATACACTGATTTATTTAAAAGGTGGGTTTCTTTTTCTAGAATGTCATGACATAGACGAGAGAGATCCTAAGAAATATGGACAGATTCCATCTCGGTTAATATTGATATATTTTGTTTCCGTTGAATGTTATACCGCATACTGAACCGTTAAACACTCAGCACACTCTTCAATAAATCAATTCAGCGCCAACGAAATTCTCCTTTTTCTATATTGGGGTAAGATAGGCTTATCAATTAGGAGCATATTTCTATTGGTACAAACTATGTGATTATTAGGCTACTTATAGCTGGGCCCTCTTTGTTTTTTAGGTATCCACAGTGTAATCTCCTTGATCTACCATTATACATGGTTTATTCTTGTGACATCGTCCTCCATGGACTAAGAGTAACAAACTGTTTTTAATCGTAAGTAAATGTGCGCCTATCATGAATCTGAAATGTGTTCCCTGCAAGAATCTCGTGGAAATGTTGATCTCCTTTAGAAATGTGGAATGTATCTTTGCCCTTATAAAGTCCATAGATAATCATTGTCGTTTATCAGATAGATGTAGCACCAGTCCCTTTTTTTTAGTATTTTATTAACTTTTCTCAGTCTCCTTCACAACTGGGGTTTTATGTACACTTACTGAGGACTCAGTCTGTGTCTGGTCATGTGGCGAGTTGTTGTTTTATTCCGAGCAATGTTACTAAATGGGGTATATTGTGTTGTTCTCTTTTTTTGAGAGTATATATGATGACAGTATTTCTTATGTATGTTCTAGGTCCCCTGGATATCTGCGTTTGATTGTCTAGAAGAGGTCCTGAGGAAGGTGGCCTTGTGCCGCCGAAACGTGCGTCGACCAAGTGCGGGGTCTCATACTGAGCTTTGAGACCTACTAATTGGTGGAGTGGTTCTGCCAATTAAGATTCAGTTCCCTTTTTTCAGATGCTGTGGTTTTGAATGTAGTGAGGGTATGATTGTGTTGGTATGTTGTGATTGATTGTGTGCTACCAGGGGTACAAATATTTGGGTTAAATTGTTTTTTTGTGTATATAGCTATTGTCACATTTTCTTTATATTATGTTCTTTCTATTGTATGAACCATGAAATTATTTATGGAATATATATGTGATGAAATGTTCCTTATGAATTAAATATTATGAAAAAATATAAAAATATAAAAGCAATGATAAATTGAAAATAAAAAGCTTTAAATTTGAGAAGAAAATAAAGAATATTGTTGTGTGTCTGTCACCTATATTATACTAGGAATGGGATTTATACCAGTATTGAAAGATTGTGGCCATTGAGGGAACATTGCTCTCTTAGTTGTGTCTTTATCTTTCCCCTCTGTTCCCTGGCCGTATTCAACTTTAAGGGGGTCCCATCACACTTGCCACTGGGATTGAGATTGGGACACTAATTGTTGCGTGTCATCGGCATATGACACAACACTAATGCCGTATTTCATAATGATGTCTGCCAGAGGGGCCATATAAAGATTAAAAAGAGTAAGGCTAAGTATTGAGCCCTGAGGAACCCCTTGAGCCAGCCTGATGCTGATGCTCTTGGAGTAATACGGTCGTTGGGGCACTTGAAAGCTTCTGTCCTGCAGAAAAAATGTTAACCATTCCAGGCCAGATTGTCCAGCCCTTCTTCATTGAGTTATTGTAGGAGTATTGAATGGGTGACGGTATTGAATGCGGCACTAAGGTCCAACAGGACTAGTGCCTCCTCTACGTGCCTGCGTATGGTTTCTGCAACAGAAGTAGTGCTGACTCTGTAGAGTACATGGCTCGGAAACCCGATTCCGTAGGATGGAGTAAGCTGTGCTGGTTAATGTGCAAAGTTGAGTATTAACCATTTTTTCCGCTATTTTAGCTAAATATGGCAAGAGTGAGACCGGGTGTGGGTTCTCCAGTGGACTCGCACTTACACCTGCCTTTCATTTAATAGGGAAAATAACCGCTTCTTTCCACCTTTGTGGGTCCACCCTGAATCAAAGAAGAGTTTTAGGTGATATCTAATGTAGGGGACTAGTACCTCCATGCACTCTCTCAGATTTTTAGGTGTTGCAGGGTCCTTTGGGGAGCCAGATTTAAGGTCATGTTTTTGAGATCCTCGCAGGTGAGAGGTTGTATCTGGAGAGGCGGAGAGCTTCCTCCATGATGCACACTCTAGGCCACTCCGTTCTTCCATTGCGAGCCTCCTCCTAAGAAGGTGGAATAAATCCTTTCCACCTTCTCTGAGAAGAAGTCTGTTATCCGGTTGCAGGACTCCACGGAGTCGCACTAGGAGCTGTGGTTCTGGCCAGTGAAGATAGATCCTTAAAAATCGGAAATAACTCCCTAGAGGAGTTTTCGACTTGCTCTATTTTTGAGTTATAATACGCAGCCCGAGTTTTCCTTATGATCGAGTGATAGACTTTGAGGCCAGTTTCATATTTGGCCCTCCTGTGCTCTGAGAAGTCTCCTCTCCAACTACTTTCCAAAAGCTTACATGAGGACTTAAACCTGGGGGCAGATTTTGACTGTCTCCTCGTTGCACTAATGGCTCATGGGGCAGCAGTATCTAGCGCCTCAGTTATCCTTTCATCTCGCGCATTACAGGTGGATTCAGCATCACTTCCACTCTGTGAGCCGCCCTGCTGGAGGGCGTGATGGAAACTGCCTGCTGTGAATCCAGTGCATTTCCTCTGCAGTCTCCCTGTTCTTGCCTTTTTCAGGGGTGGAGCATTAGGAATCCTGGTGCTCAAAGGGATCATATAATGGTCTGTCTATGGGACTGTGTAAGGTTTTTCAACCGTTAATTCCCCCAGTTAACAAAAATTGGATTTAATAAGGGGCCATGTCGATGGGTCGGGGGGGGGCAGATTGCAGCACCAGTTGTAGCTTGGCCAGCCCCAGACAAAGCTCTTGCCCTGTGGTATTATCCCTAGTGTCAAAGTGTATGCTCATGTCTCCTAACACCAGTACTTTGGAATACCACAGTGCTGATTGAATTACTTGTTCTCTGAGGCTAGATGCAAACTGTGCACTGGTGGTCTGTATTATAAAAAACCTTTTATGACATAATTCACATCCATCGTTATAGTGAAGAAGCCTGCCTCAATTGTCACCGGTTCTAATGAGCATTGTACTGATAGTTTATGAATCATAGCTATCCCTCCCCCCTGTTCATTATATGATCAAGTCTAGTGATCCCATGATTCAAAGGGAGAGCCTCAAGGATTTCTGGCGCAGAGTCTTCATTCAACCAGGTTTCCGTCAGAAACATGATATGTGGTTGATTATCAGCCAGGTAATAGTAAAGCTCGTATTTGTGTTTATTGAGGGATCTACAATTGATCAGTATCATTTTAAGATCCTTATCCTCCTTGTTCTTGTTAGTTTGTCTCAGATTGCCCGCCATCGTATAGGGACAGTGGCTGCATTTATGCTTACTGAACCCCATCTATATACTATGTTTACATAGATCCGAGATGAGGGGACACAACGTGTATAATTGCTCTGCGGTATATGTCTCAGAGGATGAACAACTGGCAGGGGTTCTGGCCCCAGGCCCCAGCTGGCCGCGGACGGGCACAGACGGGCTTGCCTTTGTGCAGGCGTATGTTTTAAATAGTATCCTCCCTCCACCCACTAGACCTCTGACTTCAGTCTAGCTCGGGAAACAGGAAGTACCTCGTCACCTCTCGCTGCCCTCCGTTCAATCGGTACATAAACGCGGCGACCGACCGGGGCTGGGAAGCGACTCAAAGCAGATGCTCAGTGCGTGACTAAGAGCCCGTGAGCAAGGAACTCCCATCCATGGCCACTACTAGAACATGGAAATAGGCTTATATTATGAGATGGATTTCCAAAGGCCTTACCTATCTAGGCATCTGCATCAAGCCAACCTTCTACCATGGGTGGAAAAAACAAGGCATGACTTTTTTAAGTGGTCACCTTTCAGTGTCGGGGAAGGTACAAGCGGTTAAGATGGTGGTCGTTCCTTGCACAATATTTCCTGGGATGTTACCCTTATGGATCCCCTCGCATCTTCTCTAGGGCATGGTAGCTAACATACCATTATAAAGCTGTTGCTTCTGCAGACCATGGCTCCATATGTCACAGCTTTGGGATGATAACTGCGACAGGAGGCTTCCCACATGTGACTCCCTCTAGCTTGGTCCTGCATTTTTCTCAGTGATCACTGTATCTGGATGCCCCAGACTCATCAATGTGAGTTTCCCTTGAACACCACATATTCTGATGTCCCAGCCCCTCTCTCCTCCTATCATACCTTTCTACCTCGCACAGAACTCAGATAATCCGCTCTTCCATGCAACTTGTTCCAACTCCTTCACTATAGTCTGCAGGAGTGTACAATTTCATCCTGAGGATAGCCGATGAATCATTCTACTTGGCATCATAGCATGATAAAGAACCATGATTCTTAGATTTGGTTTCACTGACAAAATATTGACTCTCAAAATATCTGCATACCAAAATATTGCGACCAAAATATTGATGTAAAAAATATCAACATCCTATACTTATAATGCTAGGTTCAAAAACTATCAACAACAAAAAATATTGATTTCATTAATATAGTTGCATTAAATATCGATTTTTAAATATATATAAAAAAAAAGAACATTTATAAAATAGTAACATTAATTTAAAAAATATATATATATTTAATATATCTTAACAAATATAACAAATAAACTTAACTTAAATAATATATATATTTACATATATCTACTTACAAAAAATATTAAACTCATAATTTTACTTTATATTATAATGAATAAATATTATAAAAACAAATATATATATATATATATATATATATTTTTTAATATATATATCTTAACAAATATAACAAATAAACTTAACTTAAATAATATATATATTTACATATATCTACTTACAAAAAATATTAAACTCATAATTTTACTTTATATTATAATGAATAAATATTATAAAAACAAATATATATATATATATATATATATATATATATATATATATATATATATATATATATATATATATTCACTGAAAAAAACATAGGTTTCACACCAGTTATGGTTAGGAATTAGCATTTAAAAAACCAAATAAATTCACTGAAAAAACCATAGGTTTCACACCCGTAATAGTTAGGAATTAGCATTTAAAAAACCTATTAAATTCACTGAAAAAACCATAGGTTTCACACCAGTTATAGTTAGCTGGAAATTTTACTGACATAAAACCATTGAAATTCCCGCGTTATAGTTAGTTGGACTCACTATAACTTGCACGCCTGCAATGCACTGCTGATGACGTCACATATTACATCACTCATGACATGGTCAGTGACATCACTCATGACATCACTGATGACACTATCCAGTGAATGTGTGTCTTTCTGAAAAATAAATATGTTTTATTTATGTATATGTAAAGGTTGATGGAAGAATAAATGTTTAAATAAGTGTCTTAATGGATGTTTTTTAAAAAAAACAAATGATTGGTTAACTGGCTTAGTGTGTATATGTGTGTGTTAATGAGTGAATGACTCTCTCACTAGTGTCTTTATCAGTAACTACATATGTTTTAGTCTAGTATATGTGAGTATTGATGTATATAAGTGAGTATATGTTAGAGTGAGAGATTGAAAGAGTTCTCGTTTAAATAAATATGTGTTTCTATAAGTGATTGTTTAAGAGAGTAAGTATGTGTAAGTTTCCTTAGAAGTAAGGTGGTAGTGTGTGTACAGCTGTATATGTAAATAAATGGATGATCAATAGTTTATTTGCATGTGTGATTATGTGTGTGAGTAACTTTTGGATGACTGTCGGTGTGTAACAGGATGTATAGGTGTTTCACTACATATGATGAGTGAATATATGTATGAGTGACTATATAGAACTGTTGGTGAATGAGTAGATGTGTATATAGATGGTGGTATTACTGAATTGGTTGTTGAAACTGGTATGGGTATCTCTATTTTTTTGAAAATTTTAGTTTCTATTTTTGAATATGTGTTTCAAGGGTTACATTACACTGAAAGGAGGTCTGTCACTCTGTCACAAAGATGGTGTCATCAGTAATGTCATGAGTGATGTCACTGACCATGTCATGAGTGATGTAATATGTGACGTCATCAGCAGTGCATTGCAGGTGCGCAAGTTATAGTGAGTCCAACTAACTATGACGTGGGAATTTCAATGGTTTTATGTCAGTAAAATTTCCAGCTAACTATAACTGGTGTGAAACCTATGGTTTTTTCAGTGAATTTAATAGGTTTTTTTAAATGCTAATTCCTAACTATAACTGGTGTGAAACCTATGGTTTTTTCAGTGAATTTCATAGGTTTTTTTAAATGCTAATTCCTAACTATATATAAGGCCCCAAACCTATGTTTTTGTCAGTGAATTTCAAAGTTTTGTTAATAGCAAATGTCTATAGCTATGAAATGTAATATTTTTGAAAATGAATGAATCCTATATTATATTTGTATTTAAAACAATTTTTTTAATGTATATATATATTTTTTATTTTTTTGCCCAGGAGCGCTCCCAGGGCGCGCCCCGGTGAGCACCCTGTAAAGCGTAGTCTTTTGAAGCACCCCAGGTCGCGCACCGGGGAGCGTCCCGTTAGCGCCAATGCCACGGCCGAAAACATCATTGTGACGTACCGCGTGATACACACGGCGTAAACGCAGCCGGAAGCACTCGAATGCATATGATTGCGCAATGTAAGCATCCAACGTGCTTACGCGACGCGCCCGGGGGTCAAGAAGAAGAGGAGGAGGAGGAAGAGGAGGAGGGGAGGAGGAGGAGGTGGCTCGAAGAACACAATACCCCATACCAACCCAAGTCACACATTGTATGGGAGTTTTTTTTCCATACCTGAGGGAAAAAAGAAAGTGAATGTGGCAAAGGTGACTTGCCTTATCTGTGACATGGAACTTTCTGGGGTAACCCAAATAAAAAATATTCATTTGGAAATAATACCATGATTAGGCACATGCAGCGCAAGCATCCGAACAACTATGCTGCCGCAGAGATGAGAGAACTGGCCAGCAACCCTCCCCAATCTACACCCAGCACCTCCAAACGAAAACAACCCACTCCATCGGGACCAGAGACAAGGGAGACAATCCCTTGCATACAACCACGGTTTGGAGAATTTAGGGTCACATGTATTTTTTGTGGTAAGACCATCTCCTATGGCGAGCAGAGCCTAAAGATCATCCTCCTTGCTGGTGACAACCACAATTGCCCCAAGAAACCCTAATTTTTTTCCTAATTTTTTTACTCCACTTGAGCCATTTTCAATTCCCTGTTTTTTGTTTCTCCCCATAAAAATAACAAAAAAAATACAAAATAGTTCATAAAAGCCAAAAAAAGTACAAAATGTTCAAAAAACATAAAAAAATATAAAACAACAAAAAGAAGAAAAAAAACAGTTCTTTTTAGAACTACCTCCAAATTATAAAAAAAGGCTACATTTTTTTAAAACTCTATCATTCTTTTTCCCCATGGAACGCTCCCCGGAGCACGTACCGGGCGCTCCCCCCGCGCGAATTAAAAAAAATTAATAAATGTTTTGCCCCGCGGGGCCCTTTTATAGCCCCCACATCAAACCTAGGGGGTCAGGGGGGTTTACTCTGCCCCCTTATGGTCATTTCCCCCTTTGTTTTTGCCACCTCTTGTGTCTCGATCCTACTAAAACACAAGATGGCGGCCGCTCCGGACTGTTTCGAATGTTTACAGACATCCGAGAGCCAATCAGCTTTCCGTGCGCACCTCGCGTGGCGCGCCCAGAGCACGCCCCGGTGTGCGTACCGGGGCCATATATATATTAATTTTTTTAACCTAAATTACTCAAAAACCACTGGAGCACATTTCTTGAGACATAGCAAAGGCACATCAGGCTACCAGTCCCTACAATTTTGCCAGGTTTAGTGGAAATCCATTCAGCCGTTCGAGCTAAAAGTGAGGTTGACCGCCCTATGGAAATTAACATGGGGAAAACACGTTTTAGAACCCCCCCTTTATCTCGGCCCCCGCTTGATGAATCCGCCCCAAACTTTCAAGGAAGGACCGGAGCTTCGCGAGGCAAATTTGAGGAAATTTTCAGGCAGATTCGTCAACCGGCGTCAAAGTTATTCACAATAGAATTTTGAGATTTTGCATTGAAAAAAACCCTAACTATAACTACCTACTGGCGACCGCCAGTAGGTAATATATATATATATATATATATATATATATATATATATATATATATATATATATATATATATATATATATGTATAAATTCACTCAAAAAAACTTAGGTTTTACAGATGCTATAGTTAGAAATTAGCATTTAAAAAACCTTTGAAATTCACTAATAAAACATAGGTTTCAGGGGTGTTTTAGTTAGTTGGACATTTCACTCGTACAAAACCATAGACATTCCACCGTTTTAGTTAGTTCAGCTAATTATAACTTGTGCCTCGCAATGCACTGCTCATGACATCACATATTACATCTTTCATGACATGGTCAGTGACATCACTGATGACATCACTGTTGACATCTCAAATGACATCACTGATGACATCATCCACATGAAAATCTGATACACATCCTCATACCTGAATATAACCTTTGATACACCCACTCTAAAATACAGACTACCATTTTCGAAAAAATAGACACATCAATACCAGTTAATAAATACGCACTGACTGGTTCCTAGGTCTAAACACACATCCACACATTCACCCATACAATCAGTCATACATGCAGTCACTCATCCATACAACACTATCATATGCACTCATACACCTATAGTGAGAAGTGTGGCTCACTGGTTAGAGGAGGCATACCCTGAAGCAGAGGTCAGACCCGGGACCAGGGTTCGATTCCTGACGCGGCAGGGTCCCGAGCCCAATTGTCCACGGACTCGATAATTCTCGCTTCGGTGCCCCCTCTAAGCACGAGTTCACACTATGCAGCTCTGGGCAATAAGCTTGCTTAATCTCCACAACGCCCCCCCCCCCCGCGGCGGGATGCCTGGCTTTCACCTTGGGGATGCCCAGTACGGGATATCTCACAGGGAAAAGCCAGGACGGGTTCCCAAGGCAAGCGCCGAGATGCCCAAGGGTAAGTCGAGCGGTATATAAGAACGCACATATATAAGAACGCACATACATATACAGACACTCACACACTACCACATATCTAGAGTTACTCACACAGCTAGTCAGTCATGCAAATAATTAATCATACTTCTATTTGCTCACCTATACAGTTATACAGACCCCAGCTGACACATTCATACAGATACTAACACATAATTACTTTGTTATAGAATCACTGATACAAATACACACTCATCCATGCAGCCACTGCCACAATTACTGACTCTCATATATAGTTATTTATATACCCCATCACTCACATATGCTGCCTTATACATATGTAGTTACTTACAAATGTACCACTGAAACAGCCATTCACTCACCAACACACCCATAGACACACTCACCCACCCACTGCTGTTTCCACATGCACTCTTGAACCAATGCGGCCAGTGAGTCAACCACTCACACATCTATGCACAGAGTCACACACCTCCCAGACACACACACACTCAGGCAGCCATACTAATACTCAGGCAAGTAATCAATAACTCATATAGACAATTATGCAGCTACTCACCAACCCATGCAGCAGCTTACACAACAACAGACAGACTGATACAGACTTTCACCCAGTTTAGTGACTAACCCATGCATTCAGTAAGACACATTTAATCACTCACTTATACAGTCAGTCACGTACCTAGTAAATCCTCCATACAGATACTTATACAACCACTCATTATTCAATTCAGCTTGGCATATATATAAAACAAATTTAAACTTTACAAAAACACACAGTCACTGGATGATGTCATCAGTGATGCCATTGAGATTTCATCAGTGATGTCATCAGTGATGTCACTGACAATGTCATGAATGATGTAATATGTGACGTCATGAGCAGTGTATTGCGGGGGCGCGAGTTATAGTTAGCTGAACTAACTATAACGATGGAATTTCTATGGTTTTCTACGAGTAAAATGTCTAGCTAACTATAACACCCCTGAAACCTATGTTTTTTTAGTAAATTTCAAAGGTTTTTATTTATTTATTTCATTTGTTTTATTATCCACAGTATCAAAACATCAAATATTACATATACAAACAATTCTGGTAGCTAGGCATAATAGCAAATAATTTCATTCGATTATACCTAAAATCATTACCAATATCATTACACTGGATTAAATTCATGTTAACTTTCAACAGTTCATGTGATCTATCATTGCCCCCATACATAAATGCCTAATTTGCATTTCATTGACCCTTTGACAGCATAGAGGCTGTATTCTAAGATATAAATACTATAAAACCGGGCTCTCCACATTTTACAGTCATTCCCCCGACCCCATTTCAACATCTTGGCTGGTATGTGACATAAATCGAATATAGTTTTATAAAACTTAGCTTTAATATTCGCTTACAAGCATATTTCTCCAGCAATAGCAAGCGCCTTCTCCAAAGAAACACTAGGCTCTCCCACCTTGAGTGCCCATCTAGAGTTATGTTTATCCAAATCATCCCTCCTTGAAGCTAACAAAATATTATATAAAAGCCCGATTCTGCCCTGCCTCCTATTAGCTTCAACTAATTCAAGAGGTCCCACTATTATTGGGCGTTTGCTCAGAAAGTCTTGAACTTGTGCAAATTTGAAAAAACTGAATCCTATGAAGGAGGAATTTATCAGCTAACTCTCAGAAGGATACATTTAGAACCCTACACTAAACCCTAAAACACTACCCCCTACACTACACATACACTACAACACTACTTTAAATCCTAATACACGACCCAACACTACACATACACTACAACACTACCCTAAACCCTAAAACACTTCCCCCTACACTACACATACACTACAACACTACCCTAAAGCCTAAAACACTACCCTCTACATTACATATACACTACAACACTACACTAAACCCTAAAACACTACCCTACACTACACGTACACTACAACACTACCCTAAAGCCTAATACACTACCCCCTACACTACACATACACTACAACACTTCCCTAAACACTAAAGCACTACCCACTACATTACACGTACACTACAACACAATCCTAAACCCTAAAACACTACCCCCTACACTACACAAACACTACAACACTACCCTAAACCCAAAAACACTAGCACCTACACTACACATACACCACAACACTACCCTAAACCCTAAAACACTACTCCCTACACTACACATATACTACAACACTACCCTAAACCCTAAAACACTATCCTACATTACACATACAATACAACACTACCCTAAACCCTAAAACACTACCCCCTACACTACATATACACTACAACACTACCCTAAACCATAAAACAGTACACCCTACACTACATATACACTACAACACTACCCACTACACTGCACATAAACAACAACACTACCCTAAACCCTAAAACACTACCCTACACTACACATACACTACAACACTACCATAACTACACTGCCCCACATACCTCTCTCTCCTCGTGGAAGCCTCTCTTCACCTTCAACCATGGATCCAAAATATATTTTTAATTAATTTTACATCTTTAACATTCTTTAAAAAAACGAAAAAGAAGAAAAATAACACATAGTAAACAGCATTGCGAAGTAAAGGCATGCTAATGAAAGCATGCGAAGTAAAAGACAATGCGTACTAAAAGATGCTAAGTAATAGAATAGCGAAGAAAAAGATGCAAAGTAATGGTTGTTTACCGAAAAAAATTATCTCACCTGGAGTTGTTGAGCTCAAAATCAGGTGCGCTATATTTTCTCCTTTGAATGACTTGACCACATTTATCTCCGAAAGAGTCCCAACTTGTAATGCGTATAAGATTATCCAATTTCAATCAATCAATGAATAATAACTCTATTTCAGTCAGTTTGACCTTAAAAATACATCTAAAATTGCATACAATTCATTTTCTCTAAAATCAATATGGATAAAGAGATAGAGCAAGATTGGATACATGCTTTAAAACAGTTAGTTAAAACATACAGAGGTATGGCCTCACGCAAATATGAAGTATGTTGCGATCAATGCAGGCGGCTCAGCAGGTGAGCGAATCAGAACATATGAGGCAATAAATATTCAAAGATGGAAGCAGTGCAACAATTCAAAGTGCATGTGCGAGCTATATAAGCAAGTGACCGGTCCAAATAGGAGAGGTCAGAACTTGATCTTAGCCACTAGATTCAGATTCTCTGGAGCAACAAACCAATATAACAGTAAATTCAAACTGTAAATAAACTGCATCAATGCAAATTATCTCAATTAAACAGTGGAGGTGGAAGACCCTTTAAATTTCCTCATTTCATTTGTGGGAAACTATAGACCTTATTTATTGAGTTGATTTTAAAAATGCTCTGCGAGTGCACCACATAGAGAATAGAAAACCTGCTACCGAATATACTATTAGGAGACTAGAATCGTGTTTCAATATCCTAAAAGCCTCGCAGCACCTAAGTTTCTACAGATCTGGACCAGCCCCCGCTTTCTCGCTTTGTGATAACTAGGGCAGCTAAAAAACACATGAAGGTCTGATTCTGTGGGGCAGTCACATGCCGGGCACCCCAGAATTAGCGAGCCCGCCCACTTGTTTGTAAAAGAGCAGAGTGGCAGGAGCCCGTGTCTGAACTGCAAATAAAGCTTTCTTGCGGTTGCCGGCTTGATGTCGTTCAGTGCCGGCTCGAGGCTAGACCTGTCCTTGGTTTCTAGGAAGACTGCAGTCAGCTTACCAGCCAGAGGGTTGCTTGGATTTGGGCCAGTTTGAACTCCCCGTAGCAGTCCTTTAGCATTTCCCTAGAAATTGAGGCACAAGCAACCTCTGGGTCACCACAAAGGTTGCCCCATCCCAGACTCGCTAACGTGTGTCGGATATAGGAGAGCTAGGATAATTTGCCCGCCCCCGGTAGACTCATCACCTCTCTTAATTCATCCCTGTATTCTGTAAGTTCTGGGGTAACCCACAGACTCCGCCTGAATAGAAGGGGTCTGACATTAGATTCTTCAGCAATGTCTCTTATCCCCAGGTCCAGTCGGAGCGGTGTGAGAGGGGTACTCCATGGGAGGCTAAACAGTTGCCTGAGAATGGTGTTTTCTGTCTGTGTGAGACTCTCAGAACTGCGATGGCCCCATATTTCTGCTCCATACAGTGCCCCTTCCCTGGCTTGGACCTTGTATATTTCTATGTCAGGCCTCATAGGTATATGGCTAGATTTTCAGAAAACCTTCATTAAGCCCCCTGAAGATTTTGCCAATTGCAGGGTTGATTTTTTATTTTGGGCCCCCAGTCCATAGATTCTGTAATGGTGATACTGAGGTAATCAAAAGCGGATACTCTGTCTAAAGTTTTGCCATTTAAGGATGTATTTGGTTGAGTGCTTTTGGCAGAGTTGAACGCCAAGAATTTCATTTTTTGAAGGTTAATTTCACGACCTCTTTCCCTGCAAAACGCATCAAATCTATTTAGCACCCTCTGTATCCCCATGGCCGATTTAGATACTAGTAAAGAGTCGTCAGCAAACATCATGGCTGGGAATTTGCGTGATGCCAACTTAGGGACGTCCAAGTCTTTCTCGCTGTGCAAAAAGTCAACTAGCCCATTTCTATAAAGGCTGAAAAGGGTTGGGGCGAGTACACATCCCTGGCGAATGCATTGATTTACGGGAATGGGGGCCATACATTTTCCTTCCTTGCCATATCCAATTTGGACATAGTTTCCCTCGTGCAACCGCTTCATGACTTGTCACAGGTAAGGCAGAACCACCATCTCATGGAGAACAAATATTAGGCAGAGGCTGCCACCCTCCGAACACACGATATCCAGTGTAAAATTTGTAGCCTGAGGATTTAATCCAGTGTGGACATTTTTTCTCTGAACCTTGCCTGGAGAGGAGTAAGTATCTTATGCCCCTCCATCCAGCTCTGCAGCCGAAGCAGCAACACACGTGCAAAGATTTTTTGTGTAATATCTATAAGGCTTATCGGCCTATAATTTGTTGGTAACAGCGGAGAGCCCTTTTTTGTATATGGGGATTATTTCACCCCAGCTAACAGGGATCTTTATACCTTGGAGTATGGCATTGAATAGCACACAGAGATATGCTGTCCAGATGATGGGTTCGCTGCGGAATAGGTCCCCTGGGATCTTATCTAATCCGGGAGCTTTACCAGGGGCTATTTTGGAGAGGGCACCAGTTATCTCATTAAGGGATATTTTGGGGGTGTCATCCAAAGTTCTGTTAGTGAACATGGGTGTAATAAGATGATCAATATCCGCAGAACAGCCCTTGGGGGCTGAGGCATCCAGTGAGTCCGCCCTTGAATAGAGGGACTCAAAATGGTCCCTCCATACATCTGCCTCCAGGTTAGGCTCTATCGGTGATTTTGCCTCGGCACTCCCTTTCCAAAAGCTCCTCATGTCACGGGCACCCAGGGAGCTTCTGAGGGTATCCCACTTGTCGCTTTCCCACCCTTTTTTGCCTCGTTGCCACTGGCCTTGTAGGCCCCTCTGGATATTTTATTTAAGGGATGATCATTGGCCTTGATAGATGTGATCAGGGCTGTTTTGGCCTTGCGGCATTGGTCGTTACTCCAGGGGTGGGGGGTTTCTTATTTGGCCTGGTGTTTTTTATAGGAAACAAGAAGTCTACAGTAATTGCCATTAGCCTAGTATGGTTCTAGGTGACCATTTGGGGGATCAGTTCTGCCGCCGTTAGTAGGTACAGAATTAATTGCAGTCGAGAGCACAGGGATGATGGCTTCATACAGGGAGCCTAGTCTATCTTGAGACTGGTTTAAATCTGCCCAACGCACTCTCCTCCTACAGTTTGAAAGGGACAACCTGTCATCAGTGGGGGAGTATACCCCTGTTGCACTCCCGGGGATTAAGCTTGTTTGGTTCTAGTGCAAGGGCATTATGGTCACTATCGTGCCGTACCACTACTTTAAAGTCAATTACCCTATGCCAGGATTTGTAGTCGATTAAAATATAGTCCAGTAAGGAGCCTTGCCCATTTCTAGTAAAGTTGTAGTTGCTAGATGTATCAGATTGTGTTCTTCCATTGCATGCCCTTAAGCAATATTTTAAGACAAGGCAATTCATCTGGATCACAAGAGGGGTCCAAATTTGAACTGGTGGACACATAGTCTCCGGGATGGCCCAGTACTTCTCTTCTTCACAGAGACTTCCCTTAAGCATGCCATCTAATGGCTCAAACTGACAATTGAAAACCCCTCCTATGATCACCGTATGATTGTCTGAAATTGTGGCTAAAAATGACATTAGTTCCTCGAGCGTTGTTGACTCCTGTCTCTGGCTAACTGGTCTTGAGTACAGATTTAGAAGGGCTATAGAGGTCTTGGGCAAAAAGTACAGGAGGACACACAGAATATCGTTTAAAGATGTTTCTGTCTGTTTTGCTGAACAGCCTAGGTGAACTCCCACCCATGTATGTAGTCCCCCCCAGGGTCTCCCTTTTCCACCAGATATTGCAGGAATATTGAAGATGGTAAAACCCAGATTTTGAGACGCCCCCTCTTGCCCACATCTCCTGGAACATGCAGATCTCGCGTAGGTCAATATAATTGCTCCATTCGGGGACATCTATCTATTTGTTCAGATCTGCTACGTTCCAGGATAAGACTCGTAGCCTTGGGCGATCAGGAGAGTTGATTTTATCGGCAACTGAATGGGTGAATTGAAGGGGAGACCCGCAGAGCCAGAATCAGCTTTTGTGGTGATCTTGCGACAAATTGAACTTACTATAATTTTGGACTATAGATAGACCACTTCACTTATTATCATCCAACTCAGTATTGTTTGGAAGCATCGGAATTGACTTCTCGTCTATTTTGAAGTACAGTGGAATCTATCACGGGAATAGTTGGATCATATATCAGTTAACAAAAGAGATACAGTTCTCGCCACTTAAGGTGCCACTCTTTCTACTGACCGTCAAGTAATTGTCATATCTGAAGCTGTCAGCCTTGACACAAGCCCTGAAAAAGTCCACTGTTTTGGGACGAAACGCGTCGGCTGTATGGTGCTTCATTTATGCTTTTGAAATAAAGGATTATAAATTGAGGAATATCACCCTTCGCGATTTATTGAATCTTATATATCGTATACTATATGTTGTGGTGATTCTTTGCTGTTGTGATTACAACATGAATAGTGATTAGTCAGTGAGTGTCACCCTGTGATTAGGACTAGTGAGTTGACAAAAATGCAGATAATAGAAAAGTGCTTTCAAACTGGTTTGAGGATACTCTTCGAGCCTTTATTCATGGGTTCCGCAACCAGGATTAAAAGAGAAAGGATGGGTAGTGTTTAATAGAGAAGATTTAAGTTCTCAAAATACCCCTTCTTGTGCTGCTTATGTCGTCAACATGTTTCCACCGACTTACTGCGCCTCAAAAGTTCACCCCAGACTTCTTCAGGAAGTATGTCGTTCCCTAGTCCTGGTTGAAGCCCAACCGCAATTCGGTCCAAGTGCCAAAGCAAACTGATCTCAAAACAATTTAAAATCTATCATCACGTGTGGAGATTCCCAACAGCGCGGAAAACAAATACTGAAACAATATACAATACAATACAATGTGTTTATATTTCAGTGCCAGAGGACTAAATAACCTCACAAGCAACCTCATTCATTGTAATGACTTTTGCCCCTTCAATGGTCCGTAATGACAATAGTTATCCTACTCCAAAGCTAATGAGATGTATATACATTTCATCCCCGGGCATTGAATTTGAAAGAAGAAAGAATTTATAAGTATAGTGCTGCATTAAAATGAGTCGTCACATCTCAAT
Source organism: Lissotriton vulgaris (assembly GCF_964263255.1). Taxonomy (NCBI): domain Eukaryota; kingdom Metazoa; phylum Chordata; class Amphibia; order Caudata; family Salamandridae; genus Lissotriton; species Lissotriton vulgaris. Next base: position 1,320,527,942 of record NC_141695.1, on the reverse strand, counting down.
GTGTCTATGCCCTCTTCCAGTCTATCTCAAATTACTCTCAGGCATGTATCCAGAGTATATCTGTAAGAGACAAACTCAACCCATTTGTGTACTCACCGAGTCTATTATGATTATAAGCTCGACAAGGTGCCTGGCAGGGAGGTCTCCCAAGAACACAACCTATGTTCCAAACAACAAGAAAAAGTTCACACATCAAACTTTTCTTCTTGGTGCAATCAATATAAATATGAGGAAAGCCACTAGTACGGGCATATGTTCCTCAAGTTGCCAGTTATTGAGAATATCTCACGCTTGAGGTTTGTGGGCTGCGCAATGTGAATGGTAAACCGGGTAGGCTTCCCACACGTACACAACACAGCAAACAGGCTCCTTACTGTTCCGGTGGGACGACCTCACCAAGCTTCCAGACAACAGGAAAAAGTTCACACATCAAACTTTTCTTCTCGGTGCAATCAATATGAATATAAAGACAGCCACTAATACGGGCATGTGTTCTTCAAGTTGCCAGTTATCGAGAATATCTCACACTTGAGGTTAGTGAGCTGCGCAATGTAAATGGTAACCTGGGCAGGCTTCCCCACACACACACAACACAGCAGACAGGCTCCTTACTGTTCCGGTGGGATGACCTCACCACACTGCCTGCTCCCGTAACACCGCGCAGACAATGGCGGAGCAGGCAGTGTGGTGAGGTCATCCCACCGGAACAGTAAGGAGCCTGTCTGCTGTGTTGTGTGTGTGTGGGGAAGCCTGCCCAGGCTCCGGGGGTTCGGCATTATAAAGGAAGCTAGCAGCGTTCCCGGTAGTTTGGTTAGCACCACGTGATGACGCGTGCTGCGTAGTGACGTGCACAAGCATGCTGGGAAATGTAGTCCCCTTGAGTGCATGCGCCCTACTGGGACTGGTGGGACTGCATAACAAAGACTCATTCTGCCGGCCCATTAAATGTGCATACACATATATGTATATAAATGTGTAAGTGCATAGTTAAAAATCTATATATTCATATTCAAGGCAGCCCGCCAAAGGGAGCAAAAATTCTTTTGAGACACTGAAGGAATCAAAATTTTACAAGGCCGGACTATACTTACCAATAGCCCATATATAACATAAAGGAATAATAAGACAGTCGGCAATGGAGAAGGTCGAATCGTTTATTCAATCAAATAAAAACCCTGTCAGGAGAGCCTCGGTCTACACCACCCATGGAGGTGCGCAGAGGAGACTGACGAAATACAAGTGATACAAAGCATATATACGTTTTCACACATTCAGGTTAACCCCCTACAAGGAAAAACACAAGTTGTCAGTAAGCCAGCAGGAAGACCCATATAAGGCACCACTATGTATGTGTATAGTATGTATAGGCATTTATATAGCGCACTACTTACCCGGAGGGTCCCAAGGCGCTTCGACCGCTGCGAAACCCTTCCTGGCTTCCCTGAGAGATGGTCCCTTAATGGGTATCTCCAGGGTGAGACCAGGCATCCCCGGTGGTCTGGTGGGGCCGTTAGTGAAGATGAGGCAAGCTAATGCCCAGAGTTGCCGAGTGTGATCGCTGATCAGAGTGGGAACCGAGGCGGAAGAATTATCGAGTCCACTGACCCTGGTCCAGAAACCTGCCGCGCCGGGAATCGAACCCTGGTCCCGGGCCGTCCTCTGCTCTCGGGTCTGCCGCATCTAACCAGTGAGCCACACTACTCCACTAACTGCTAGTAGATAAGCTGAAGCTATTCCGGGGGCTGGTCAGTGAGGCGCCCTCTCGTCTATCTAAAACCCGGGGAGTAGAGGAACGGGCTCTGCTAGAATGCACGCATCCCACAAGCGGGGCAGGTGCGACCTTGGGTTTCCCTGAACTACACATTAAAGATCAGAGAAGCAGACTGAGTGATTCAACATGGTTTCGTACCAAGAGCTAACCCATGTGACTTCTGAGAAACAGTACATGAACGCGGGGAAACTAAACAAGGTGGCCACTAGTTATATCAATAGGTATAAATGGGCCTACATGAATCTATCATAGAGCTAACATATTTAGTATAATACTATGCGATTATTCATATGCATATACGGTTATTTGGTACATAGTGGGCCAATCATGAATATATATATATATATATATATATATATATATATATATATATAAGTTTATATCCCAACAGACGGCCCTTTTGGCCTACTATGGCCAATATAACTACTTCACTCTACAAACACCCCTTCATCGATCTGCATGAGGTCTGTAACCTCCTTCTGAATCATTTGTTTCTCTACTTTTTCCTGCCGGGAAAGGGTCAGAGCAGACGTTATCTTATTTGCACAAAAAGTACAACATGCTGGGCCACATTGGAGGCATAAACAGCATGTGAAAATAATCCCAAATGCTCTTGCCAGGATCATGAATATCTTCCAACCCCAAGTAGCCAGGAGGCCCCAAAACCATCCACTGAGGGACCAAGTACCGTTCTCTTCATGAATCTCGCTAGCTAATCGATGTAATTTCTTAATGGCGAAATGTATGGTAGGGGCCGAGTCGGGAATAAAAACGCAACAAGAGCTGCCGATCACGTGGCAAGCTCCACCCCTATCTGCCAGGATGACGTCTAACACCATCCAATTTTGAAGAGAAACAAGCCTCGTAGCCTGAAGTTCAACAGCGAGGTTGGTCAAAATCTCGGTCGTGGTTTGAACCACATTTTCCACTATTCTAGACAAGCGCCTTGTATTTCAACTATTAAAAATCGGAACCCAGAATGGGACCAGGCCCTTTGAAATGTCTTCAAACTGCTGCAGCGAGGTATCTGTCTGATCAGTACTATCAGTATCATAGCTCCTAATAGTCCAATTAGATTCTATCTCTCTTTTTATTAGCTGATGAGTCCTATGGTAGTCGGAAGGGGCAATATACACAGGGGGATAAAGAAAGGACAAATAACACCGTCCTACCCATCCTCGAGGAAGCCAAGTATAAGCATTTTCCCTGCATGCGAAATATACATTAGGGGGAGTGATCATCGGGGGAGTACTGTCGGTCTGCAATGTATAGGTATAATTACAGGTGATACTCCCTACCTTAATGTGACCTCGCCCCCTATTACAAAACAGGGAAGTGGAATTAATTATGGGGATCGGCAGGGCTCTATCATTTGTAACATTGCGTTCCTTGAAATGCTGAAAATACAAAGTAGAATTAAAAAGTTCAAAATCCTGCATTTCTTCCAGCAACCAGGTATCATTTTTGGAATCAGTATATACATTCATACAGGCGTTTGGATCTAAGGAACCCTGACCTTCATCCCCTTCAGCATCGAATTCTTGATGTCGCTCTATATATTTTAAAATAGCTTCATAATCTCTTTCAGAATATATTTTGGGATTTGCAACATAGTGTTAATACATTAACTATAACAATTGCCACCATGCTTCACAACAGGCTAAATAAGACAAAGGGAGGGAGATGAATAACTTATGCTGATGCATGACTGACGGTAACAAGCCACAAACCCAGCAGTTCGTTTTGTTTGTGGTACTGTGGGTCTGATGCAACATTTCAATAAAAACATTCTTTAAAAAAGTTTCCCTATGCCTAACTTTATGCGGAGGCAAAGAGTAAAAGAGATGTTCCTCTGGGGCAGGAGTAGTTTTCAACAATTTCTGCACTGGATGCTGAAATTCCAAGTATACAAACACACACATCATTATTACAGTAATTATAACAATAAAAGCAACAAATGCCACCTTCACTCTGGTGGGCCATCCGGAAAACAGTTGCATATTATGAATATGACGCCGAGGGGCGAGTGGTCGTTCATCTTCCATCATAAATCGATCAAAGGGAAACATACTCTCTAAAAGTCCAAATCTATCTCAGTCCCTTGCTAAAAGTCCAAAACTAATCTTTGTATCCACAAAGCATGCACACCACCAGAGGGTTTCATCTTCCCACTAAGGGATCTTCTCCCTGTGTCCGTTTTTAGAGCCTCACAGGCAGACCTTTATCTCTCATCAAAGGAAAAGCAAACCTTCAGATTCCAAAGGTACGATCGTGGCCCTTAACTCAGTCTTTCTTTCTGAACAGAGCCTTATTAACACAATGTTCCAAGCTCTCTGCGAGTTCAGTCCAGTGTCTCGCTCAGTACCCCAATCACTCTACTCGACGTTTTTCATCACAAAGTCTTGGTCTAATTTCTTCCATTAGAGAGTGGGGTACTGCGCTGTTTTCGGGGCCGCAGATCATATCGACAACGGCCAGGTTGCTCCTGGTCAGAAAACAATTCAATGGCATGGGTAACAGACTCGGTCACCCCCTGTGATGCCTCGGGACTGGCAGTTGCTTCTGATTGAGCTATCTCACCTTCCCCTTCAGGCAACACTTTACTTGATTACCCTATTTCCTGAGCATCCAAAAAGGGCACAAAGCTTTGGATCAACTCTCCTTCCTGACTCGGCACTCCAACTTTGTTCTGCCGGTCAGAAGGCAGGGGCAGTGGAAGGCCCTTTACGTGGCTAATGTGGATCCAGTGTTTGCAGCCATGCACCTCCACTGCCGTCTTCGTGACCAAGATGATCTGGTAGGGCTCGGACCACCTGGGCTCCAAAATCGATGTCCGTTGATAATTCTTCACCAGTATCCACTGGCCGGGCTCCAAACGATGTCCAGGACCCTCCGGTAGTGGCTGCAATGTGTCCGATACCTGTTGATGAATAGAACGCAAATCTTTAGTCAAAGCATGAAGGTAATCTGTCATCAACGGATAATCAATATCACTAAAAGATCTGGGCCTGAGGACTCCCCACACATTTTTGGGACGGCCAAATATCACTTCATACGTTGACAGACTGGTTCTAGTATTAGGAGTCGTTCTAAGGGACAGTAAGGCTAATGGAAGGGCATCAGGCCACTTTAATCTAGTGTCTGCACATATTTTGGCCATCTTGAGTTTCAGAATACCTTTATATTTTTCGACCAAGTCCGCTGATTGTGGGTGTCTAGCAGCATGGAACTTTTGCCTTATTTTCAATCCATCACAAACACTTTGTACAAGTAAGGCATTAAAATGGGGCCCGTTGTCCGACCATATAATTCGGGGCAAACAATATCTAGGGAAAAATTCCTTGATTAGGACCTTAGCAGTGGCAATTGCAGTGGCATCTTTGGTGGGGTAGGCCTCGACCTATTTACTGAAAGCACATACCACCACCAATACATACTTCAAATTATTTACACGTTCCATTTGTATGTAATCTATCTGTATGACTTCAAAAGGCAAGGATGGCGGATCAAAATTGCAACTCAAAACAGATTCTCTACCTCCAGGATTATGTCGTAAACACACCGGGCAATATTTAACAATGTGGGCTGATATTTTGGAAATGTTTTGATTATTCCATACTGGGTCTAATACTGCACTAATTCCTTTTGCAATGATATGGGCCGGGCCATGCGCCATGGTGACTACTGCATATACCAATGCATTAGGGAGCAACCATTGCTGCTTCTCAGATCGGTCTATCCAACATCCATTCTCATCTAGTTTCCCAATCTCCCGTTCCCACCTCTGCATCTCTTCCATAGTCGCTTCCTTCTGTAACTCTTTCACACTTTCAATGGTATTATCAAAAAGGGATGTTTTGTGGTCCATCGGGCAGATGTACTAAGAAACATGGGACTTCCTTTAGCCTGAGCCATTTCCTTTGCTACTGAATCAGCAAAGGCGTTCCCCTTTCCAGTAGAATCTACAACCTTCTTGTGAGCACTGCATTTAATAATGGCCAACTTCTTTGGTAAGGTCAAAGCAAATAGTAATCGATCAATCAAGGGACCATGTTGAATTTTCTGGCCATGCGTAGTAAAGAAACCCCGCTCCCTCCACAGCCTCCTAAAACTATGGGCAACGCCAAAGGCTTGCTGGCTGTCTGTAAAAATATTCACCCTCAAACCTTCACTCAATTCACAGGCTCTTAACAAAGCTATTAGTTCAGCTGCTTGGGCTGAGTGGTTTGAAATCCTTGCGGTTTCCACTACTGTCTTCAAAGTTGTAATGGCATATGCAGCTGTTGCAGTGCAATCTGGTAACTTAAAACAAGAGCCATCCACATACAATTCCCCGTCTGGTTCAAGTTAAGGGGTGTCAGTTAAATATACACACCCCTTTGTTTCTTCTTCCGTTCTAAATACACAATCATGGACATCAACTCTTTCATCTTTCTCAGGGAGAGGCAATAATGTGGCGGGTTTCAAAGTAGAGCATCTTTTAATAGTAATGTGAGGGGCAAATAATGTCAATTCATATCCTGTCAATCTGGCACTCGTCAGGTGCTGGGTCTTAGATCTATTCAAAAGGATATTCACAGCATGCGGTACCATGACTGTGAGATCAGTGTTCAGAACTATTCCTTCTGATTGTCGGATGGCCATTGCCACTGCAGCAGTGGCCCTCAGACAACTTGGGAGGGCTCGAGCAACAATGTCTAAAACTGAAGAGAAAATGCACAGGGTCTCTGTTTTCACCAAAAGTCTGTATTAACACTGATGAACAACCGTCTACCTCATGCACATAAAGTGAAAAAGGTTTTCGGTAATCTGGAGTTCCCAACACAGGTGCAGAACAAAGAGCAGACTTTAAAGATTCAAAGGCTTCTTGACATTCATCCGTCCAGGGCAGGGGTTCTTGAACATCTTTGGTTGTCAAATAGGTTTAGAGAGAAGTGAATAGTTAGGAATCCATTGACGACAGTAAGAGGTTATTCCAAGAAAAGCACGAACATCACATTGAGTACGAGGTACAGACATGTTAGTTATAACAGATATTCGTTCAGGAGTTAATCGGCTCCCCGCTTTCGACAGAAAATGGCCTAAGTAGGTCACTTCCTGTCGACAATATTGAAATTTAGAAAGGGACACTTTATTTCCTTTCTCAGCCAAATGGTGTAACAATTTCACCGTAGCCTCTTTGCATCCCTCTTTAGTATCAGAGGCCACTAGAATATCATCTACGTACTGAATAATGCTATCTCCGGCTGGCAAAATTAATTCATCAAGAACTGCCTTTAAGGCTTGGCTATAAATACTAGGACTTTCAGTATAGCCTTGGGGGGCGCGTGTAAATCTAAAACTTCGGCCAGCCAATGAGAATCGAAGATATGCCTGCTATCTGGATGAATCGGGATGCTAAAAAAGGCATTCTTCAGATCTATTACAGAGAAGTACTGAGCTGTGGGAGGAATCATAGTAAAAATAGCAGTTATATCGGGTACCACTGGATACTGTGGAACCACTATTTTATTAACCTCTCGTAGGTCTATCACAAAACGATATGTTTTCTTATAATCTGGGGCACCATCAACTGGGGCTTTCTTCAAAATCGGTAAAATCGGGCTATTACAAGTATTCACCGCTGTTTCTTCCACTTCCCCTTTTTGAATAAGGTCGCGAATAATGTTTAACATAGCCCGTTCACCTTCTGGTGAAATTTTATACCTTGGAATACAAGGCAGCTGCGCATTAGGTTTCAGGGTAATGGACACGGGGGCTATCTTTAACAGACCAACATCAGTGTCTCCTGTAGCCCACAGTGTCTGAGGAATTGTAGACAATTCAGTGGGAAGACGTTCACTTTTTGCAAAATATTGAGCGTCCGTCAAAGAAGGTTTCTGCATCGTCAAATATACACCATCCGGTGAACAATAAATCTGAGCATGCAATTTCTTTAAAATATCTAAACCCAAAAGATTCTCACCACAATTTGATGTCAACAGAAAGGGTGACTGTATAGAAATAGGACCTACAGTGAAAGGCAAAGGCTTAGAAACGGGGCTTACCACAGGTATTCTAGAGAATCCTACTGATACATTATTTTGGCCAGACAGAGCAGCCCCTGGGACCATTGTATGAGCAACTGAACTATTCATTGCTCCAGTATCCAATAGGAAGTTTCCTGATGCACCCAACATTTCCCCTTGTACATAGGGTCCCTCTTGGTCAACTGGTACAGTAATGTGGCCCCCTCTCTGTCCTTGGCTGTCTCATGCATAGTCTTGTCTGTCATACCCGTTCTCCCTATAATTCTCATTATAGTATTGCCTATTTTGTGGGCTATCAAAATAGGTTTTAGAGAATCCTCCTCCACTCTTCGCATGCTATTTCGATCGATATTTTCCCGGCCCCGTCCTCGTCGCCTGCTGGGGCCGCTTCTTGCCAACAACAAAGGACAGTCCGCCCTCCAATGCCCCTCCTGCTTACAATATGAGCATTGATTAATGCTGATATTCGGGGGACCTCCTCTTCCTCTGCCTGCAGCTATTCCCCTTTGGGAAGAACCACGCCCTCCTCGTCCCGCATTCTGTCCTCTACTAACTTGCTGCAACAAGACTCTAGTCTTTAAATCTTTCGTCTTCTTTTCAGTCTTTTCCTTGCTTTCATTTTCTCGATGCTCATAATACTGAGCCATACTGAGGATCATGGACGGGGAGGCCGTAGTCCACGTACTCTCAGCTGCCTGAAGGCGAGACATAATCTCTGGTAACAGATTTGTCACAAATCTATTTACAAACAGTCGTATCCCCCCATCTGTGGATAGATCCTGTCCACTAAAATCTATGAATGTTTTCTCAAAACTGGTGAAGAAATCCGACACAGTCTCATCCTTCTTCTGTTTACACGCTGTTAACTTATCCCAATCTATTTTCTTAGGAGGGAGGAGGGTCTGCATAAATGTAATAATGTTATCTGGTACTGCTAAAATTTAATCTCGCGGTTTCTCTCCAGGTTTTTGTTCCTTATCCCAAGTCTTTCGTTGATCCCACGCTCCCCCTAGCTCGAGAACATGATCCCGATCATGTATCTGCCTCCAAATATCAACCGGGATCAAAAGGACAAAAAATGACTCAATGTCTGCTATAGTCATAATAGCGGAATTGGCATCCTCTGCCAATTCCTTATAATAAGCTGTGGGATTCTTACGGGGGTCAGGGAGCTGGGCTTTTAATGTAAGGACATCGCTTCGTTTCCAAGGGGTATAAACCCATTGTTCCTGAAGCCTTGCGTCCACCCTCGCTCTGGTAACATTGCCCCGGCGTCCCTTACTTCAGGTAATTCTGGAAAGAAGAGAGGGTGTACCTCTCTCATAGGGTTTTGGGTTACCCAATCGGCACATTTCCGATGCATTCGTTCTCGATACTGTAAGAGAATTGCTACATTCTGCTATACTTCATCAGACTGCAATTGGAATTTGTGGGCTCGATCTCTTATATCCCTCAGTATTTGGGGATGGAACCCTTCCTCAAAACACTGTTCCCATAGCAAAATTAATCGTATCGCCATATTTTCTAAAGCCAGTTGCTGAGCAACGGGTTCAAAATCTTTCATAGTGCTCCAAATGTCCTCCATTGTATAAATGGCATTCCGCATCCATTGGCACGGCTGATTTACAATAGCCCTCCTTTCCTCCATACCTAACGAGGATCTAGTAAAAATCCGTTGTTCACTCGAATCAGACCCAAGACGCTTAGGCGTGGTATCTAAGGTACCCAAAGCTTGAGGATCTATAGCGCTTCGAGCCGGAGGAGAGAGAAATACTGGGTGCAAAGTGGAAGAGACAACTGAGTCTGGTTGTAACGAAATCAAGGGTGAGGTAGTTGGTCGGAGCGAGGGAGGGGGAAGCAGCGCACACCGTACAGACCCGTCGGACGGGGCCGTAGCCGCTGCTCCCATAGGGTCCTTAATGACTAACGCAGTCCCGGGGTGATCTATTTGGGCAAAGGGCACTGCTGGATATAAACCCTGTGAAGCATAAGGAGGAGGCGGACGAGCTTCTAATAAATCCTCCATCTCATCTCCAGTATCGGGTCGGGCCACATAACTTTTATCCGTTTTCAAACTGAACTGTCTGTCCATTCGGGCAATATTTTCCTCCACCTTTCCTTTATCGTAAGCTATAACTTTTTGGGTTACAGTCTGCCCAGATTTAATCTTTCCCAGTTTCTCTTCCCTTATCCATCGCCGTTTAGCCTCCTTCAACCATAGGTTCAAGGAGTCAAACATCGACTCGCGACTTTTCTTCATAAACATTCTATTTTGTAAGTAATTAATCTTTTTCTCATCGAACGACCCTGTTAGAGGCCATTGCAAGTCAGTATTATCATTAGTGTATTTATGCCATAAGGTATTAAACGAAATTGGTGTAAGACCATGTTTAACATACATATCAAAACTGGGGCTTCCCTCGGGAGGGGCAGGCTGTCTTTCTTCCAGCTGTGCACCCCTGCGACAGCAGCACCAAAACATACTTTGCTGAAACAAGGCATGACAACAATGATATCACAATTCTTATTTACAAGTTTTCAATCATGCCTTTCATGCGGGCGCGCCCTCCTCACCATTCACTCTCTCATACTCCTCCTATTTTCCAACCATGTAAAGTGCTGTAAAGCGCGTCAGGGTAACAATGAGCTCAATACAAATTCAATGCAAATGACATGTCCTCTGAAACGAACAGAGCCCGTCGACTCTCGTTCGGGGAATCAATTCAAAAAGAATTCCACCACAATTAAGCCACTTGGTGCGAAAACCACAAACCCACTCCCTAGTTATCCACGGGTCGCATTCTGGTTGGGCCGGGTTTCGGGACAAGAAGCTCCAGAACCCTAGCTTACCCAGTTGCTCCCAGGGCTTCCCCGGAGTGAGTTTGGACGAGCGAGCACTCCGTGCTCCGCGAGGCACCAAGTATTATCTTCAATATTTACCAAACAAATCCATGAGGTGTCCTCCCGTGCAGCCCCTGCGCCGCAACGTCAGACCCCTCTGATTCCCTTGTGGACCGGCTTCCCTGACCAGCACCAAAAAGCAGCCTGCTATTACCAAGCGAACACTTCTTCCAAGCGTCCGTTTCCTAATATAATTAAAAGGCTCACTCACCTGGTGCGCTCAGGCCGATCCCGACTTCTCCACTGCCGATTTCTAGACAGACCAACACAGTCTGTTCTTCTCTCGGGTTAAGCCTGTAGGACTCCGGCGTAGGGTCTTCAGCAGCTGGGAGGGATACTGGGCTCGAGGGCGGAATCTCCAATTGCCTTACCACAAGCGGGTGTTTCGGATCAAAATACTGCTTGTCCACCCACTTGGCCAGAACTCCTCCCTGTCTCTTCTACTCCTGTTTACAGGAGGGGACAACCCTATCGCGGAGTCCCGGCGGAGTCGCCAACTGAAGGAATTAAAATTTTAAAAGGCCGGACTATACTTACCAATAGCCCATATATAACATAAAGGAATAATAAGGCAGTCGCAATGGAGAAGGTCGAATCGTTTATTCAATCAAATACAAACCCTGTCAGAGGAGCCTCGGTCTACACGACCCATGGAGTTGCGCAGAGGAGACTGATGAAATACAAGTGATACAAATCATACATAAGTTTTCACACATTCAGACTAACCTCCTACAAGGAAAAACACAAGTTGTCAGTAAGCCAGCAGGAAGACCCATTTAAGGCACCACTAATTGCTAGTAACTAAGCTGAAGCTATTCTGGGGGCAGGTCAGTGAGGCGCCCTCTCGTCTATCTAAAACCCGGCGAGTACAGGAACGGGCTCTGCTAGAATGCACGCATCCCACAAGAGGGGCAGGTGCAACCTTGGGTTTCCCTGAGCTACACACAAAAGATCAGAGAAGCAGACTGAGTGATTCAACATGGTTTCGTACCAAGAGCTAACCCATAAGACTTCTGAGAAACAGTACATGAACGCGGGGAAACGAAACAAGGTGGCCCTAGTTATATCAATAGGTCTAAATGGGCCTACATGAATCGATCATAGAGCTAACATATCTAGTATAATACTATGCGATTATTCATATGCATATACGGTTATATGGTACATATTTTACATCCCAACAACACCAGTATGTTAAAGTGTTACGGCAGGGAAAATATATACAAGAAGGAAATGAAGGGCTAAGACACAAAGGTATAAGGTCGAAGCTCATCAAATCCCACATGAAAAGACTCCCCAGAATCGAACAAAACTCCCCTCTCGGGTTCAGATCTGTCCCGCTCCCTGATGAGTGTGGTAACAGAAGTATTCTATGCAATGATTTACATGCCCATAGATACCTAGTCATCTACTGTCTACCGAAGGTCTGCCACGGTATGTCATCATTAAGTCCCATAATATGACTCTTAAGGCGGTAGAACCATTTTTGTTCACGGAGAAGCAAAATCCGCTGCTCATCTGCCGTGTGCCTTCCTAGGTGAAGTTTTTCTATTACAGTCCACCTTAGTTCATCCGCAGTATGTCCCACCTCCAGGAAATGCGTTGTCAATCTGGTGTTAGATTTGCCACATCTAACTGTACTTTGGTGTCCTGTTATCCTTGTCTTCACCTTCCTACTCGTCATGCCCACATCAAATTTATTACAGGGGCATGCAATTAAATAGATGACCCCCTGTAATATCCAATTTGTATGGGATCTCTGTTCCCAAGGAGTAGGGAGCCCCAGGTTGATGGGTTTGGTGTTAAAGGTGAGGTAGCATACACTGCATGAGCCACATCGTGTGCGTCCCATCAGCCTGAGTAAACCTGCCACTGTATTAGTGTCCCTTGTACAAGTAGTAGCTTTAGGTCTCGTGTGAACTGAGGGTTCTGAAAACGAGAGTTCTCAAACTGTTGATTTTGAAAAGGCAATGATGGGGGTATCCCATTACACGCCAATTACAACCCTGGTTAGGATATTGATGGAATGGCTGATGGAATACCGGTGGCCTAGGTACCCGCCAGTATCCCCAACCTTTCTCTCTTCTTCTCTGAATGAATTCACCCTCACTGCCCTCGCTGGAGCTACTAGTGGTATGCCAAACAAAAACAGGCAGAGAACAACAAGAACAATCTGCAGGGTCGACCTCGCAACTATACCACCTTTTCAAAATCAACAGTTTGAGAACTCTCGGTTTGAGAACCCTCAGTTCCAGACCACGCAATTCCAGAATTACCAGGGGCCTTTTTTAGGGAGAGGCTGAAACAAGGGACGTGGGAATTTTTTCTGTTTTTCTGTTTTGTGGTGTTATTTGTGTTTTTTTCTCTCCACCCCTTCTTGTGTGTATATGTTGCTTAGGAGGTTCGGATGGTGGAGTTATATATAGAGTTGACCCTCTCCCCTTTCCTGTGCACATTGCTATACAAGCTAGCACAGGGAAAAAAAGGTTTTTGACCAAAATTGTAAAAATGGACTAAAATTGTACTAGAGCACTGAATACAGTAGTGCTTCCCAATATCCACTTGCATGGTGTGATAAATTATAAGAGAGCTTAAGAGAAAAAAAAATCTCACCTGGAGTTCTACAGCTCAAAATCAAGTGCGCTATATTTTCTCCATTGAAGGACTTTACCACATTTATCTCCGACTTGTAATGCGTCTAAAATGATCCAATTTCAATCAATCAATCAATAATAACATTATTTCGGTCAGTGTTACCTTAAAAGTACATCTAAAATTGCATACAATTCATGTGTTTTAAAATCGATATTGATAAAAAGAGATAGAGCAAGATTGGATACATGCTTTAAAACTGTGAGTTAAAACATACAGAGGTATGGCCGGGTGCAAATATGAAGTATGTTGCGACCTAAGGAGGCAGCTCAACAGGTGAGAGAATCAGATCATATGAGGCAATAAATTAATCAAAGATGGAAGCAGTGCTGCAATTCAAAGTACATGGACGAGCTATATAGCAAGTGACCAGTCCAAATATGAGAGGTCAGAACTTGATCTTAGCCACTAGATACAGATTCTCGGAAGCAACAAACCAATATAACAGTAAATTCAAACTGTAAATAAACTGCATCAATGCAAATTATCTCAATTGAACAGTGGGGGTGGAAGATACTTTAAATTTCCTCATTTCATTTTTGAGAAACTATAGACCGTATTTATTGAGTTGATTTTAAAAATGCTCTGCGAGTGCACCACCTAGAGAATAGAAAACCTGCTACTGAGTATACTATCGGGAGACTAGAATAGTGTTTCAATATCCTAAAAGCTTTGCAGCAGTGCCTGGTACCTAAGTTTCTACAGATCTGGACCAGCCACAGTTTTCTCGCTTTGTGATAACTTGGGCAGCTAAAAAACACATGAAGGTCTGATTCTGTGGGGCAGTCACATGCCGGGAACCCAGAATTTACGAGCCCGCCCACTTGTTTGTAAAAGAGCAGAGTGGCAGGAACCTGTGTCTGAACTGCAAATAAAGCTTTCTTGCGGTTTCCGGCTTGATGTTGTTCAGTGCCGGCTCTAGGCTATACCCGTCCTTGGTTTCTAGGAAGACTGCAGTCAGCTTGCCAGCCAGAGGGTTGCTTTGGAGTTGGGCCAGTGTGAACTCCCCTTAGCAGTCTTTTAGCATTTCCCTAGAAATTGAGGCACAAGCAACCTCTGGGTCGCCACAAAGATTGCCCCGTCCCAGACTCGCTAACGTGTGTTGAATGTAGGAGACCTAGTGTACTTTGCCCGCCCCCGGTAGACTCACCACTTCTTTTAATTCATCCCTGTAATCTGTAAATTCTGGGGTAACCTACAGAAGCCGTCAGAATAGAAGGGGTCTGAGATTAGATTCTTTGGCAATGGCTATTACCCCCAGGTCCAGTCAGAGCGGCATGAAGGCTAAACAGTTGCCTGAGAAAGGTGTTTTCTGTCTGTGTGAGACTCTCAGAATTGCAGTGGCCCCATATTTCTGCGCCATACAAAGCCCCCGCGCTGGCTTGGACCCTGTATACTTCTATGGCAGGACTCAGAGGTTTATGGTAGATTTTCAGAAAACCTTCTTTCCGCCCCCTGAAGATTGTGGCAATTTCAGGATTGATATTTTAATTTGGGCCACCCAGTCCATAGATTCTGTAATGATGATGCCGAGGTAATCAAAAGAGGATACTCTCTCTAAGGGTTTGCCATTTAAGGATGGATTTGGTTGAGGTCTTTTGGCAGAGTTGAACGCCATGAATTTTGTTTTTTGAAGGTTAATTTCAAGACCTCTTTCCCTGCAAAACGCATCAAATCTATTTAGTACACTCTGTATCCCCATGGGTGATTTAGATACTAGTAGAGTAGCTGGGATTTTGGTGATGCCAACTTCGGGACGTCTAAGTATTTCTCGCTGAGCAAAAAGTTAACTAGCCCATTTATATAAAGGCTGAAAAGGGTCAGGCGAGTACCCATCCCTGGCGAACTCCTCTATTTACGGAAATGGGGGACCGTTAGATTTTCTTCCTTGCCATATCTAATTTGGGCATAGTTTCCCTCATGCAACTGCTTCATGACTTGGCACAGGTAAGGCGAAACCCCTATCTCAGGGAGAACTACCCACAGCTTCTCCCTTTGGACCAGATCGAACGCGGACCTCAGGGCTACAAATATTAGGTAGAGGCTGCCACCCTCCAAACACAAGATCTTCCAGTGTAAAAGTTGTAGCCTGAGGATTTGATCCAGTGAGGACATTTTTTCTCTGAACCCTGCCTGGAGAGAAGTAAGTATCCTATGCTCCTCCATCCAGCTCTGCAGCCGGAGCAGCAACACAAGTGCAAAGATGTTTTGTGTAATATATATAAGGCTTATCGGCCTATAATTTGTTGGTATCAGCTGTGAATCCTTTTTGTATATGGGGATTATTTCAGCTCCGGCCCAGCTAACAGGGATCTTCATACCTTGGAGTATGGTATTGAATAGGACCCAGAAATATGGTGTCCAGACGATGGGTTCGCTGTGGAATAGGTCCCCTAGGATCTTATCTAATCCGGGAGCTTTACCCGGGGCTATTTTGGAGAGGGTACCAGTTATCTCATTTAGGATTTTTTTGGGGATGTCATCCAAAGTTCTGTTAGTGAACATGGGTGCAATCAGATGATCAATCCCCGCAGAACAGCCCTTGGTGGCTGAGTCATCCAGTCTCTCCACCCTTGAATAGAGGGACTCAAAATGGTCCCTCCATACATCTGCCTCCAGGTTAGGCTCTATCGGTGATTTAGCCTTGACACTCCCTTTGTTGACCACTTTCCAAAAGGTCCTCATGTCACGGGCACCCACGGAGCTTCTCAGGGTATCCCACTTGTCGCTTTCCCACCATTTCTTTTTCCTTGTTGACACTGGACTTGTAGGCCGCTCTAAATAATTAAGAGACGATCATTGGCCTTGATAGATGTGATCAGGGCTGTTTTGGCATTGCACCATTAGTTGTTATACCAGGGGTTTGGGGGTTTCTTATTTGGCATTGTCTTTTTTATAAGAAAGAAGAAATCTACAGTGATTACCATTAACCTAGTATGGTTCTGGGAACCATCTGGGGATCAATTCTGGCGCCGTTAGTAGGTACAGAATTTATTGTAGTCGAGAGCACCAGGATGATGGCTTCATAAAGGGAGCCTAGTCTATCTTGGAACTGGTTTATGTCTGCCGAAGGAACTCTCCTCCTACTGTTTGAGAGGGACAACTTGTCATTAGTGGGGGAGTATACCCCTGTGGCACTGCCTGGATTAATCTTGTTTAGTTCTAGTGCAATGGCATCATGGTCACTATTGTGCCGTACCATGACTTTAAAGTCAATTACCCTATGCCAGGGTTTGGAAACGATTAAAATATAGTCCAGTAAGGAGCCTCGCCCATTTCTAGTAAAGGTATCGTTTCTAGATGTATCGGATTGTGCTCTTCCATTGCATACCCCTACGGAGTATTTTAATACAAGGCAATTCATCTGGATCACCAGAGGGGAACAATTCTTAACTGGTGGATACGTAGTCTCCGGGATGGCCCAGCACTTGTCTTCTTCACAAAGACTGTCCTTAAGCATGCCATCTAAATGTTCAAACTGACAATTGATATCCCCTCCTATGATCACCGTATGATTGTCTGAAATGCTGGCTAAAAAGGGCATTAGTTCCTCAGGTGTTTTTGACTCCTGTCCCTGGCTAAATGATCTTGAGTACACAGTAGAAGGGCTATAGAGGGCTTGGGTGAAAAGTGCAGGAGAACACACAGAATATTGTTTGAATATATTTCTATCTGTTTTGCTGAACAGCCTAGGTGAATTCCCACCCGTCATTAGTCCCCTGGAGGGTCTCCCTTTTCCACCAGAAATTACAGGAGTATTGAAGATGGCAAAACCCGATTTTGAGAAGCCCCCTCTTGCCCACGTCTCCTAGAACATGTAGATCTCGTGTTGGTCAATGAAATGGCCCCATTCTGGGTCATCTATCTTGTTGTTCAGACCTGCTATTTTCCAGGATAAGAATCGCAACCTTGGGCGATCAGGAGAGTTGGTATTATCGGGAATTGGAGGGGTGGATTGAAGGGGAGACCCGCAGAGCGCAGAATCAGCCGAGTGGTGGTCCAACTATTCGATAGATGGGATTGGTTGCAGGAGAGGGTCATGTTTAGGCCATAATGGATGTTTCCTGGGGAGCCACTCGTGCTCCCACAGGTTTCTCCTTCCCCAAACATCGCGCAGTGCCCTGTTTCATTCTCGCAGGTCTCAGTTACCATCAGAAGGTTGCCCAACTGCACTTCGGGGCCAATGTCTGAGCCTGAAGTAATTCCACTCCTTATAGGCTGCTAAATCTGTTTGCTGTGGGAATATTAAAGATTGGTTGCCTGGGCCAGTAGTAATCCAAAGCAGCTATATTATAGCTATGATTTTCCTGACTACGGCCCCACTCATAATGCCATATGTCTTGATGGACCCTCTCTGAGGGGTAAAAATAACTAACCCAGTGTGAGTGCTTGGATAGTACCTGTTTGTTACCTATCCTCTCTATTTAAAATTTCCTGGACAAAGCAAGAGTTTCTAAAGTTTATCACTATACAGTCTCCTTGCTTGTCCTTGGGCCTCCATCCTAGCCATCCAACTCTGTGTGTAATTAAGATCTCTCCTGCATCGTTGTACCAGAAGTGCCTATGACTGGCTAGCCATTCCATGCATTTTTGTTTTAGTTCTTGGTGTGGTTCATGTTGGCACCTTCCGAGCTCGGGGATGCCTACAAGGATGAGAATATATGGAGTTGAAGCCGGTGGTAGGTTTATAACTGGAGGGGGTTCTTTAATGGCTTCTGTGCATGTGGGAAAGTCTCTCCCTGCCCGTTGTTTATTCGGCTGCCATTGCCTGATGGGTTGTTGGAGTAAAGGGGATGGATTTACTCTATTAGCTGTGGTGGTGGGGGGGCATTTCGATGTTGACTCAAGTGGGGGCTGATGGTTGCTGTCTCTCTAGATTTGGCACTTGAGTAGCTAGGCAATCATTATGTTTGGGGGCCGAGATGGCCCTTGTGGTGTTCACAGCGGCCTGATCTCCGGGTCCAGTGTCAGGTCCAACATTCCCATCTACTACCCCCCCTGTTACTTGTCCAGTCGTTAAGGAGAGAGTCTATCTTTTCAAAGCTTTCTACGAGTGATTTGAGTTTGTCCTTTACTATGTCCCTCACTTGGATTTGCAGATCCACCACTAGCTTAGTGACCCACACTTGCTGTTCGCCGGCAGTTTCAATACAGTTTACTAGTGCTCCTGTCCCAGTGTTCCGGCTGTATAGGAGATTCCACTCCAGTTTGATCAGAGTTAATTACTTCAGCTATTGGAGTTTGGGCCCTGGGTGTATCGTTTATCATGACTTCTGAGGTTTGGGAGGTGTCAGAATCTACCAGAGGGATTTCCAGGTTAGGGGTTAAGGATAATCGTCTCTCTGTCTGCTCGGTTTCAGTGGCCACTGCTCCTAGAGCCTTTTCCAACATCCTATCTATAGAGGTTGGTTTGCTTTTAGATGAAGGCATGGGAGGGACCTTTTGTTTCTTTTCTGTACACACTTGTTTACCCATTCTACTTTGATTGCGGCAATTACCTTTTGTACTATAGATGATTTAATTTGGGCACTACTAATTAACTTGGAAACTCAGGGTAGAGGGAGAGCTAATTGGAGACAAAGTATGTGGGTGCTCGGACATAAAGTGCAGAGTGCAGATGCAGTATGCCAAACAATGGGCACAAATACATAAAAAACAATAGTGCAAGTCCAGGAATGCAGGTGGAAGCAAGCCCCAGTATGGATCTACGTAGGGTTAGCAGGGCTACCAGATAAGAGTGCCTATGGTATAAGGCTCTATCTGCAACCCGATCACAAGTGGCATTTAACGCTTAGGTCAAATTGGTTCAGATCCAGTTTAAACTCCAATGCTCTGGTGGAAGTGAAATCCATTGAAATACTGAGTAGCTAAAAAGAATAAAATATGCAATCCAATACTTGGTCGTTTACTCTTTGCAAATGGGTAAAAGCACAAAGCCTCATTTAACAGTTTCGTTTATGCCACCCTGCGTGAGGTTGGCCCCACTAATTAAGCAGTCTGTGCAAGTTAATGGCAGTGAAATGGCTATGGAAGCAAGAAATGGGGGAATGGGAATTAAGTCTCACCGCCTTGCCTTCCAGGTGATTACCGTACCAGTTCCGTTGCCTAGGACTAGGTAGTTTGTGTTCTGATAAAGCAGCCAAGAGCGGTGGCCCAGCCCAGCCTCTTCCGGTCAGGGACGGGCCCCTTGGCTTGGGCTTCGCCCACGGATGTCCCGCAAAGCGGGAGCTGCGATTGCCTTTAAGCGCCTCCTGGCGCGCAGGAAGGTGACTGCACCTCCAGGCGCAAAGAACAGCTGGGCAGTCTGGTGGCTGAAGTTCCCCCTGCGTGTGGTGGTGATGCAGGTCCCACAAAGTGGGAGCCGCAATTCAAAATTTGCAAACATTCGTGACAAGAATTTTCAATTCTATTAAGGACAAGGAGGCGAGGATTATGCTTTCTCATTTCTTTAATGAAATGCTCAGCAGCCAATCAAAAAACAGAACTACAAATCCCATGAACACTTGGGAATGACCTCAGGAAACAGTATAAAAGGTCCATAAATCAGTCTTTCTTCCTCTTTCTTTCTGTACCAAGTTCGATATCAAATAATAATCCCAAATAAAGCAACAGAATCAGCTCCAGGCAGGCCGCCGAAATCCACAACATCTTCAACGCGAAGGAGGAAACATCCGGGGTCCGTGCACACGGAGACAGGTGAGGCTCATGATGTAAAACCAAATCACTTCTGGTCGGAACCTGAAACAGAGACAGAGCCGTAACATCCCAACATCAAGGGAGTAAGAAATATAAGGGAGGGAAAAAATACAGAATTCTTCACAACTGTAATAATACAGATTCGATAAACAGTACATGCTAATATCAATTAAGCATAGTCCGGGTGGGATAATCCTCGCCTCCTTGTCCTTAATAGAATTGAAAATTCTTGTCACGAATGTTTGCAAATTTTGAATTCTATGTCAGGACAGGAGGCTCCGATTATGCTTGTTCAAAGCTCGTCAATTACAACAGAGGCAACACTAACAATAGGTTTATAATAGAATTGCTTAAACACAGAATCCGAAGACCAGTCTGCAGCCTTCATGATATCAAACAAAGTTACACCCATAGAAAAGGCTTTGGAGGCCATCGCCCCTCTAGCAGAATGCGCCCCAAACACAGAAATATCAATGCCTGCCTCAGACATAAGCCAGCGCACCCAACGAGCCAATGTAGCTGGTGCTACGGGGCGAAAAGGCTTCTGCAAAGCTATCAAGAGCTGACCTTGCAAATCCGCGCGTAAAGAAGCGGTACTCACCTCGTAATCTTTTAAACATTGCACCACACACAGGTTGGGATGATCAGGGAATGAAGGATAGGAAATAGATGAGGTGTTGGTTTTAGTCCTTCGAGAAAGAGTAAAAGTAACACCTTCAGGTGTGAAGGAGCGGCCCGCCAGGTCCAAAGCCCGAATATCTGAAACACGTCTGCAAGAAACTAGGCATAATAACATTGTCAGCTTAGCAGACAACTGTTTCCGGGACAATAGAAGATTAGAAGGCCAGGCCTCCAAGAATCTTAGGACAATCGAAACATCCCACATAGACACATACTTCGGTGTGGGAGGTTTCGCGAGGCGGATGCCTTTCAGAAGTTTGGACAGCAAGTGATGTTCCCCAACAGGTTTACCATCAATATGGATGTGACCTGCCGAAATCGCCGACCTGAAACTATTAACAGTCCGGTAGGCAAGGCCTGACGTGGCCAAAGAAGTCAAGAAATTTATAACTAGACCGACATCTGCCGAAACGGGATCAACCTCCCGTTGAGCACACCAATCACTCCAGCGTTTCCAAGCTCCCCGATACCGCTTGTGGGTATTGGGAGACCAGGCGTTACTGATAAAAGTGGCAGCGTCGCTAGAAATGCCCGGGACCGACCAGCGATCCCCGAAATTCGCCACGCCAGTAATTGGAGAGTGCCGGCGAGAATGAGGGGATGCGGAGACCCGAGAGGATCCTGCAATAGAGTCCGCTTCTGGGGAAGAAGGAGAGGAGGGGCGCAGCACATCTCCAGGAGAACCGGGAACCAAGCCTGAGCTTTCCACAAGGGAGCAATCAGAATCAGCTCCGCCCGAAAGCGTTTGGCGTAAGCCAGGACTCTGGGAAGCATCATAAACGGGGGAAACGCATAGCAAAGAGTCGAGGGCCACTGTTGGAGAAAAGCATCCGTGGCCAGAGCTGATGGGTCCGGTCTCCAGCTGTAAAACTGGGGAAGCTGCGTATTGAGGCGAGAGGCAAAAAGATCCAGGTGACACTGGCCCCAAAGATGAACAAGGGCACGGAAGACTCGAGGGTGAAGTCTCCAGTCGCTGTAGTCCCGAAGATGACGGGAGTGCCAGTCCGCCACTTGATTGTTGCGGCCCGGAAGATACTCGGCAATAACTGTGATCTTCCGTTGAAGGCAAAAATGCCAAAAATCTTTGGCAATCTCCGCTAAAATCTTGGACCGTGTCCCGCCCAGTTTGTTCACATAACGGACTGCCGACACGTTGTCCATCCGGAGAAGGATGCAACAATTCGCCTGCAAGGGGGAAAAACACCGGATCGCAAAGGACCCTGCCAGGAGTTCCAGGCAATTGATGTGAAGGGACAATTCTTGGGGAGACCAACGACCCCCCGTCGAGATGGACCCGCAACGGGCTCCCCAGCCCCATTGGCTGGCATCCGATTCTATCACTAGCTCTGGAGAAGACCCGAATAGGGCTCGACCGTTCCATGCCTCCATGTGGTCTAGCCACCATTGCATCTCCATCCGCACCTCCTCCGAAAGAGGAATTAGATCTGAATAGCGGAGACCTTTCCGAAGATGCTGAATCTTCAAGCGTTGCATCGCCCGGTAATGTAAGGGACCCGGGAAGATCGCTTGAATGGAGGACGCCAGAAGGCCCACTACACGCGCCAACGACCTCAACGACACAGTCTGTCTGGAAATAACAGACGTCAACTCTCTCCTGATGTAACGGAGTTTCTGGTTGGGTAAGAGAAGTTGACAAGTCAAGGAATCGATCCGAAAACCCAGAAAATCGATAGATTGAGCGGGAACCAAAACCGATTTGGGTACATTGACTAGAAAACCCAGAGATTGCAAAAGGGTGATTGCCCACTCCAGATGCTGCAAGAGCTTGAGGGGACAATCCGCCATAAAAAGGATGTCGTCCAGGTAAATAATCAGTCTGACCCCCCTGGAACGAAGATGTTCCACCACAGGCCTCAGCAATTTCGTGAAGCACCACGGGGCTGACGAGAGACCGAACGGGAGAACCTGGTACTCGTACCATTGACCCAGCCATTGAAATTGAAGGAATCTGCGATGGGGACTGTATATCGGGATGGATAAATAAGCATCTTTCAGGTCCAGCCGGACCATCCAATCCCCTTCCCGAAGGAGATCCCTCAGAAGATGGATGCCCTCCATCTTGAAATGCCTGTATACAACCCCGCTGTTGAAGTCTTTCAGGTTGAGAACTAGGCGAGAGCCGCCTCCCTTTTTCTCCACCAGAAAGACTGAGCTGACAAAGCCCTGAGGATGGCGTACTGTTGGAACAATCGCTCCCTTGCTGAGGAGCTCCTGAATCTCTTTTGACATACTTTCTCGAGAGTGACATGAAAAAAGCATAGGGGTCGGCAGACGGGTCTGATGAATTGGGTGATAGAATTCGATTCTGAACCCTTGAACGGTTTCCAGCACCCAAGCATCGCTGGAGATCAAGCGCCAATTGTCTAGAAAAAACTGAATCCTGCCCCCCAGCACCACATCGCATGCCTGAATCAAGCTCACCTGTAGCTCCGGAATCCTGGTACTGTCCCTGGTGACCACCAGATCGTCCCTTGCCGTACTGGCCTTTTCCTTTCCGGGAAGGATAGAAATTTGCGCGGGTGGAATAACCGGCGTCATACTGACCGCCGCGCTGTTGAGGAACTCCCCTGTGGGACTGCTGCTGCAACCCGCGGCCGAACGACCGTCCCCGTCGTCCGGCCTTGCTGAAAACCGGGCGCATGGCCCGGCGCAAAGACGCCTGCGCCTTGTCAATGCCGCTAAAGGCGGACACGAATTTGGTCAACTCTTTGAGGAAAGGCTGACCAAAAAGGAGGCCTTGCGCCTCTGGGCCGGCTTCAGACGTGGCCAATTCCGCCAATTTAGGGTCAAGCTTGAGGAGAATAGATCTGCGTCTCTCCGCTGAAATGGCGCAATTAACGTTGCCAAACATACAGACAGCTCGCTGAGCCCATTCAATAAGTTCGTCAGGGTTGACGGTCGCGGATGCCTCTTTGGCCTTGAAGCCCAAATCCAATATCTTAGAGAGAGGACCCAGCATATCCATTAACTTGTCCTGACAGGACCTCCACGAGCGGTCAAGACCTTTCTTGGGGTCCTTGGCGTATTTCTTGAGGTACGTGACCATCATTGGATCCACCTCAGGTGTCTCCGCCATGTTGTCTGCAAGATCCGGCCTCGGACACTCCGAGCGCAGACGAGCCCTGACAGGAGCCTCGAAGGGGTGTCGAACGTGCGCCTCAAGATAGGCGGCCACAGCCGGAGCCGGCAACCAGGACGTTGAGTTGGGGTGGATAATATCCTCCGGCTCAAAGTTCAAGAGAAGAGGACGTTCAGGTGCGTCCACAAAACGTTCCTTACGGAGACGCTTCTTTGGGGGTGAAGAGTCGTGCTCCGAAAAAGCCTGAGCCTGGTCCGACTCGTCGACAGGAGTAGACACAGAAGCTGCGGTTGTGTCCGAAGACAAGGCCCGTGCCAGCCTTTGAAAGTCCGATTTATGCGGATTGTGAGGGGACTTCGCAGCCTTTTGAGAAGGCGGCAACCACCCCTGCTGCACAGCATAATCACTGAGATGTCTCTTGAGAGGGGTAATGGCTCGAACCAAGGCCTTGTTGACAGAAAATTGGACACCCTTGTCCAACTCCTCGACCAGGTTGTACTCCATGGAGTCATCCTCCTCCTCATCGAAATAACAGTCATCGTCAGCGTCGTAGTATTCAGACATTGTATCGAAGTACAACAGTAGATGCCCACCAGATGACTGACTGAATATGGGGTATCGAAATACCAGTAAGGGGGAGTGAGAACCCCAAAGCAGGCTCAAGAGACGGTCAAAAGAACCGAACTCCGAAGGCAATAGAACGTGGAGGGAGAGAGCCTGCCAACAAACCACTCTAGGCAGAGCCTATGCACAATTATCAGCCAAAACACCTCAGCGTGCTCCGGCGTAGACGGGGTCGAAAGTTCAGGGCTGTGGGCGTGAGCGCTGGTGAGAAGCGTTCCTTCACTCGACCGGCGTGAGGCAAACAGCCAGAAACCGGAAACAAGCAACGCGCATGCGCGACGTTGCTGCCACTGAAACACCGGCTCGAGAGCGCTCGCGCTCCCCCAAGAAGCCGACGACCCCTGCTCCCACTCCACCAAGGCAACCGGGCGCAAGGACGCGGCCAGGCGCAGGGAGGTGAACACACGCTCCCAGGAAGACACGCCGCTAACGGACGCAGGAAGGAATATCGGTAAGGAAAAACCGAACAAAGTACACAAGCAACTCGCAACAAAGCACAAGCAGCGCAATACAAGGCAAGTGTACACACCAAAGCAAAGCAATTACAAGAAAAGCAATGCAAGTAAGGCAAAATAGACTTAACTGGCTGCGGAGCAGCAAAGAAAGAGGAAGAAAGACTGATTTATGGACCTTTTATACTGTTTCCTGAGGTCATTCCCAAGTGTTCATGGGATTTGTAGTTCTGTTTTTTGATTGGCTGCTGAGCATTTCATTAAAGAAATGAGAAAGCATAATCGGAGCCTCCTGTCCTGACATAGAATTCCCTTTAAGCACCTCCGGGCTCGCAGGAAGGTGACGGCGCCTCCGGGCGCACAGAACAGCAGGCAGTCTGGGGGCTGTAGTTCCCCCTGCATGTGGTGGTGATGCGGGTCCCTCAAAGCGGGAGCCCCAATTGCCTTTAAGCGCCTCCTGGCACGCAGGAAGGTGAATGCGCCTCCAGTGCAAAGAACAGAGGGGAGTCTGGGGGCTGAAGTACCCACTGTGTGTGTTGGTGATGCAGGTCCTGCAAAACAGGAGCTGCTATTGCGTTTAGGCAACTCCGGGCACGCAGAAAGGTGATGGCACCTCTAGGCGCAAAGAACCACGGGGCAGTCTGGGGGCTGAAGTTCCCCCTGCATGTGATGGAGATGTGGGTCCCCATTACATTTTAAAACACATCTGAGTTTTCGGTAGTGCAAGCTTTCTTTTCCCTTGAGTTATAAAGCTTGAGACCGACCTGTCCTAATGAATGCAGAAGAATTCTCTTTTTCCTATGTTGTGACAATTCTTCATCCTCAATAGTGTCGATACAGTTAAGGAGCCTTTTTATCCACTCTTGCCACTTGATGGGTGGATCACCAGACGTTGTCAAGAACGATTGTAGAGGAGTAAGAGAGAAGGTTTGCGAAGCACACATGTTGATATACAAGCTAGCACAGGGAAAAATAGGTTTTTGGACCAAAATTGAGAAAATGGACTAAAATAGTACTAGAGCACTGTATACCGTAGTGCTTCCCAATATCCACTTGCATAGCGTGATCAAATATAAGTTAAAATATCCTCTCAAGTATTGTTATGTGGGTGGTAAGCAGATTTATAAAGCTTAAGAGAAAAAAAATATCTCACCTGGATATCTTAAGCTCAAAATCAGGTGCGCAATATTTTCTCCTTCGAAGGACTTGACCACATTTATCTCCAAAAGAGTCCCGACTTGTACTGCATCTAAAATTATCCAATTTCACTTTTTTTAAAAATTGGCCAAGTCGAATTCACCAACACTGTTTACTGAATAGGGATTCTCCTGATTCAAAAGAGACCCTAGAGAAGACGCGCAAATGTGCTGACATGCTCCGCTCCCAAGATCCTTTGCAGCATGATCGTTATGCGCGTTGCTCAGCAATCACGCGTGCTGGTGCCAGCACCACTCCTGCAGCGTGCTCGAGCTCAACTAACTGCCAATCAGAGTGCTCGCACAACATTCAAAGTATGAAACTTTGGGGCAGATCTACAAGAAAGTGTCGTAGCGCTGCACCGCAAGCCCTTTGGCTGTGCCACGCTGCGGCACTTTCAGAGCACAGGAATGCTACATATCTACAATGATATGTCGCATTCCTGTGCTCTCCCCAGCTCTGGTGCAGAAACAGCTGCCATGCGCCGGCGCAGGCACCCTCGCACCATGGTGCAAGGATGCCTGCGCCGTGGGAAGATTGCTTTTGTGAAGAAAGGGGTCCCTTCCTGCACAAAAGCAATCACTGCAGGCATGTTCCTCTTTCACTGAGTGCTGTAGAATGCAGCATGCATTGAAAGAGGAAAAAACGAGGAGAAATTAAGACATTTCTCCTCGTTTCGCTTGGCTACGCCACCCCTATGGTGGTAAAGCAAACTGACACATTTCCAGGTATACGATTTCTCGTAAATCTGGAAATGTATCAGTGGATATGGGTGTTGCATGGGAACACCCACAGCAACACCCATGTCCTGCCCCTAACACACAGAGTGCTGTGTGAACAGGGGCAACATTTACTAGCACAGGTTAAGACATGCAGGGTGACTTTACCTGTGCTTGTAAATATCACTTAGCAGGCTGCGCCACCGGTGTGTTACGTAACGTGATGCACCGGCAGCGCATGGGGCTTGTAAATCTGCTCCTGCGCTTTTAAAGTTAAATTAAGCGTTTAATTCTCGCATTGGCCCCTTCATTCATGCTACTCATAGCACCGGATACAGGAAACAGTACAAGATGATAACACGCTTCTATGTAGTTCCTTACACAGACACCTCACGTGTTTCCAAAGGCGTCTTGTGTCTTTATGTGGAACATGGTCCAAATTTCACCCAGCTCATTGCCAATATTGTTAAGTTAATCTCCACAAGAAAGATGGTTTCCACTTTGCTTTATTCATTGAGTATCATTCAGTGAACACTTCCACTCCTAAAGGCAGGCAGACATCAAATTCAACTTGGTTAACATTCTAAAGAACATGATTTTCGTTGACGCTGAAAATACATTCCACACAATGTGTCACAGAATAAATACCTTACGTTGACCTATCACCCATCTCTCCTGCGATGTGTGCTCCTTGCCAGGGTATTAGGATGATATGGGTTTAGGATTCTATAGGCTTCTCCCCCAAAATGTGCCTCCCCAAAATATGTCCTTCCCTGTAGCAATGCAGTGAATATCTCCATAACACAGACTATTTTCCTCCACTGCTGGCATTGCAGAACAAGCATTTACAATGCAACGGTCTCGCCTCCGGAAAGGTAGAGCTATTGGCATTGTAAATGACAAACTTTTTATTTATGTGTTGGTTTTGAAAACTGATAAATAAATGTCATTGTCATTTACAATCCCAATAGCTTAATCTCTCACAAATATTAGACCTATTGCATTTGCATCCACAGACACACATATGGCCACACACACAGAGAGCTACACACACACACACACACACAAAGCAACACACACACACACACAGCCTCACACACACACAAAGGCACACACACAAAGTCACACACGCAAACCACACACAAAGCTACACACACACACAAAGCCACACACACACACACACAAAGCCACACACAAAGCCACACACACACAAAGCCACACACACACGCACAGAGCCACACACACACAGAGCCACACACACACAGAGCTACACACACACAGCCACACACACAAACACACACACACACACAGCCACACACACACACACAGAGCCAAGACACTAAGTTGAATCAATCTGTGCTTGGTCCATGCTCCTCAGAAAGAAAAGAAAGTGACGGCCAGCATACGCTGGCCAATTAAATATAGCCAGTGGTATAAAGCCTATTGGTCACCAAACTCTTGGTCCAACACTTATTTGAATGCCCATTGGTTATCAAGCTTTTTGTCCAGAAATTAAATGCATCCAATGGTCATCTAAATCTTTGTTTAACCGTCAAATGAAGCCCATTGGTCTCAAGTCCCTTCGTCCAAAAGTTGAATGAACCCATTAGTCACGGAGATCTTGGTCCAAACTCTAAATGTGGCCTATTAGTGACCCAATTTTTGGTCAGGTATTGTCTGCATAAGGAGCGGCTGGGAGGGTTCGGATTAGTGCAGCGCCGCATTACAGCCAGCTCATCTGTAATGTCACTCATCGTGCCTGAAAGTCACAATAACTTGTAATCATTGGACGGGGGGTGGGTGGGGGTGGAGAGCCAGTTATTGGACCCTGCAGTACTGCAAACAATGCCATGAATGGCTGCCTCTGTAACCCGAACCACAGGCCTCGCAGGACTTGCATGGACAGTCCCCGCAGTGAGGGACTCGTTAAGTGACAGCCAAAGAGGGTGAACCACAACATCCGATCACACAGCACTGACTCCCATTTGGGACAATAACACATTGATGTATACAATCAAATGTACTTCTAAACCTTCAAGAACCGCCTTCCCGGTTCCCTGCATTTAAAGTAAATTAACAAACATTTAAACGTAAAGCTGGAGCTTTGTAATTAGCAATACAATATTGAAATTTTTTTTTTAAATCATCACTGAAAAGCAGTTGGGTTGAGGGGGCATTTTATTAACCAGGTAGTTAACAAGCAGGAGGCAAACTTATATTTAAATACACCTTGCAGAGTTTTGAATTGGTGTGGGTTTTATTATGTAGCTGTGTTAACGCTTCCCAAGCTGCAAAAGTTAATTATTTTGCCCTAAATCTTCACCTGTGGGCCGCTTTTACCCTGCTGATCCCCAGACAATCAGAGAGGGTGGAGTGGCCCTTGGCATAGAAAGGGCCTCATGGGGCTCAGTGTCTGGTTCCAGTATTTCACTGCTGACCCCCCTTGAGGAGCCGAGCACCGTCACCTCAGAGTCATTTCCCCCTCCAGATTACTGGCTGCTAACCCCGCCCCCTGCCACTGTGAGACCCCCACCGTGAACAGAGCCTGGTGCAGCCCATCTGCTAAACCCCACAGAAATGATTTTGAAAGTGGGCCCTGCCTTTGAGGGTTTACAACCTAGAAGGGCCAAATAAAACAGGACCGAATGGCAAAGCCACGTGGTCAGTGGGCACGCGGTGGCAGTCATGAGGCTACAGACGTGCACAGATGGCATGAATTTTGACATTTATCCAGAGGATTGAAGTTACGCAGCGGGTTAAATAGTTTTGTGCTGCTTAACATAGCGCGTACTCAATCAGTTCTAAAGACGGCAGCTCAGGCCTTTACGCCACAATGAATTAAACTCGTCAGTGCATGTACCACGAAATCATGAAATGTTGAGCTGAACCTGCATGTTAGATCATAAGTCAGACTTTTTTTTGTTTTTAAAGCTGCCAAAGCCAACATTTTAAGTGCAGCCAGGAAATTGCACCCCGCCTGTAAAGGGTCTTTAATTACTTTGGGTTGCCACCTCCTCAGACTCCGACAAAACGGGCCAGGACAGCGAGTGGTGAGGTGCATTGTGGGAAGCCAATGAGTGCCCCAGCTTCAGGTGAAACGTGGAGAGCAGGATCGGCTTCCAATGGTCGCAGATATTGAGAAAGTGACGTTGATTGTAGGGGGCAAAGACAGTGACTGCGCAATATTGGTCTATTTACCAGCTTGACATAGCTAAAGCGGTCTTTACGTCAGGATAAACGTTGCAGCGGTGGGCCTTAGGCAAACAGAATCGTTAGACACAAGCAGACAGAACATCGCAGAGAGCCACCTGAAACTACACATGAGCACAAAAAATAGAAATATCCCCAGGTGTCAACTGTCTCCGGACAACGGGGGTCTACTGCAGAATCTGCGACGTTCAGTAATTTTGTGTCTTTGGGAACTTGTCTCCGTGAGAGATAACACGAGTGTATTTGCGGCGCTTTGGTGTGTGGTCGCTGGGTAGAGGGACGGGAAGTGTAACTAAGCCCCGTCCTTTTCAGATTGTGGGGCGTGTTTTGGTCCGATGACGTCACGGAGAGAAAGGACCAAAAAAAAACACCCCTCAATCTGAAAAAGACGGGGCTTAAATGGAAAGACAACCCTCTTCTCCAATGGCTGGCCTCCGTTTAGGAAGCCAGCCAGTGGAGAAGAGGGGCGGGTTCAAGCCCCGCTACTAGACACATAAAATCTCGCCAGGGAGACTGCACAAGCACAGCCTACGCAGGCAGAGACCTAAAAAGCAGTTTGCCAGTTAACGTCATTTCTGTAGCCAGTGAGCAGAACCTTCACAGCTTAGGGACACCAACATACAGCTCTCTCATCACCTCTCAGAGCAGCCTTGTGGCAGGCTACCTCTTCAATTAAATGATGTGCAAACTACATTGTATAAGAGAACTTTCCCACTACCACCAGTTTCGCTCACCTTTCTATATATTGTTTAGTCTTACAAGGATCAGTTAGGGTCCCTCTACCCGAACACAGTCATTCCTTCGGTATCTAACCAGCCTCGCTATTAAAATGAATTTTTAAAGGTTGTTAGTCCACTAAAATCATTGTGAACTGCATGTTGCATATTTCTAGGGACTTTCAGAGCAGAGGATATAATGCAGACCAATGCAGTTGTTTTACATCTCTTAGCAGACAGTTTTTATGCGTCTTAGTTTGAACACTTGTTACCAATTACCCTGACAACATCCATCACACTTGGTGCACAGTTCCGTCCCTTCATGAAGGAGATGGAACCCTGGGAGATTGTAGGATTTGAGGCCCTTGTGATGGTGGAGTTAGGTGGTGAAAATGTACGCAGCCAATTGCGGGATGGAATAAATACCTGGTCCCCATTACTGTGAGAAATTAGTGCCAGAGCGAGGGATGGCTGGGAAACAAAGAAGGAAAGAGTGCAGAGATTGGCAGGCACGCTAACCAGAGAGCCATGGGTTGAGCCTATTTACAGGGGGGTAAAAAGTTCAGGGTAAGTGCTGTGTTATAGTCTAACAAGCCACAACGCAGAAATGACACTTCAGCCTGAATCCAGAAGATTCCGTTTAGAGAAAGAAGCCTTTCTCCCATAGGTGAGAAGATAGGGATTTCCTCTGGACATCCAGGGGGAAAGCAGAAATAAACCATACATTTCATAAAGTCTCCCGATGATTTGCATTAGGTGCAGGCGAATTTTGCGGGCCTGGCGACTCAGAAAGCCAGCAGTCTTTGGGGTTTTCCGGCTCAGGCCCGGACTGGTGCTTTCGGGCACCGGGCAATCCCCCGGTCGGCTGGAGGGGGTGGGGGCCGGTTTTGGATCAGGGGGCCGGTTTTGTGAGTGGGGGCCGATTTTCGGTCCGACCCGACGGGTACAGCGTGTCAGTGTCAGACAGTCTGACACTGACACGCTGTACCGGTCGGGTCGGACCGAAAATCGGCCCCCAGTCCCCCCACTCACAAAACCGGCCCCCTGATCCAAAACCGGCCCCCCACCTAGACAGTACTGTACTCACTCAGAGTCCCACGCCGCCCATACACTGCAGCAGGCATCAACAAGCCTGATTGTCGACCTTTGCACTGACGTGCGGTGCAACCTAAAAAAAAAGCGGAAGCGTAACTTTGGAGGAGAGAGAGAGGTGCCTGACTGTGTGCAGCGCGCAGATATGCCCTGCCTCCCCCGGCGCGTCTGCGCGCCGCCTAGGGTGCTGTCTTTCGCGCATGTGCATTGAATGGGGGCAATTAAAACTGCGCAGTCAGTGTGCCCTACTACAGCAGGTTGCAGGCCCTGATCACAAGAGCCAGCCAGAGCAGGAGAGGACCGGAGCGCCGAGCGGCCACCATAATTTAATTTCTTGTACTGTGGTGGGGTGGCTAGGCTAGGCCCGGGGCCGCTGGCACGCTGCCCGCCCCTGGAAGTAGGCAGCCCTCCTGTCCTGTGTCTGCCACCAACAACACGGCCCGACCCGTGGTCCGTGACCGTGAGTGAGTAAGTGCAGCTTGACTGTCTGTCTTTAATGCAACCACTCATGAGTCATGACCTTACCACTCTCACTCAGGTCAGGTCATGACTGCGTGGCATGGTCATCACA
This sequence comes from Lissotriton vulgaris, assembly GCF_964263255.1. NCBI lineage: Eukaryota > Metazoa > Chordata > Amphibia > Caudata > Salamandridae > Lissotriton > Lissotriton vulgaris. The sequence continues at coordinate 1,320,495,531 of NC_141695.1, read as the reverse complement.
GCATCGGACACTGCAGGGAGACTGCATAGCAGTGAGCCTCGACCCCGTGCAGTGCCCCGTCTCATTGAGCCCGCCGCTGCTGCTCGCACCCCCATTTGTTGCACCCCCATTTGGTGTCTGCAGCCTCTCCTTAAGTAATGCCGCTCGAGTCCGGACCGGGCCCAGCTGCTGAAGAGAGTTTGTTGCCTCAAGAACATAATGAGGCTGACCTGTAGCGTGGATTTCTCTCTCTGCTTCAGTTTCAGGTAATTTATTATTCTAGTATAGTTAATTATTTTAGAGCGTCATCATGTCACTGCTGACTGACTTTGCGCCTGCTCCAACTCTGCTCACTGCTCAGGCGAGGCTGCGCTTGGGAGGGTGCCTCGACGAATTTCGCACTACTGTTTGATTAATTTGAAAGGACAGTAGGTCACGCAATTGAGAGCTTTGATAGTGCACACATTTCCAGAGCTCATGTGAACCCTTTAAAAAACGTGCCACAAAGTCTTTGCTCGGCTTACCTAGATGGTTCATTCCTACCAGGAGGTGCCCCTTACCACAGAGTGTGTTAGTGGTAGGAATAACTTCTCCGTGTTGCAAGATACACGACTGTCTGTCCTGTTTAGTTTTCTTGATAGGGCACTAACTTTGTTACATTGTTCTCTTTTTCTGTAATGTGCCAACATATTTTCATTGCATATCACAACCAAGCAACCATCGGAAGTGTTCTATATTGCTGTGATATGTACACACTTGATTAAGTCTCTAAAATTTATTGTACATTCCACAGAAATGTTTTAAAAAATGCTCTTATCTGAAATGTATACAGCATACGTAAAAAGCTGCGCTCAGAAATAGGATAAGTATATCAAGGACTAAGTGAGCTGCATCGGTCTTTGTAGTTTACTCATACTAATGCTGCTTTTTAGTGATTCCTGACTCGCATGACAGGGCCAAGAGACTCAATTTAAATTACATACATCACTGCAGCTGTGTTTGTGTGGGAAGGGCTTTGCCTGCACTCGATCCTCCTTTTGCTAGGGTCGTCATATTAGCTTTTCTCCCTAAAAGACCACTGTGTGGTGATATACCACTTGCTCTATGCTGCCTCTTGCGGGTCTTGGTATGTTTTAAGGCCTTTACTGGGTAACGTAACTTTTCTGTTAATTCTGATGCCTAAGGGAATTAGATGACTCCATGTAAGTAGAGACCCAATGCTCTAGTCCTGTTAGTTCAAATGAGCCGCTCCAGGACTGCAATTCCCAGAATGTAGTAGATTTGTTGTTGAATGAAAACCTACAACAGAAGCAAGGCATCCTTGGTAACATGGGAGTATCTAGTCACCGTACTAATGTCTGTCATTGGATCCCTGTTTTCTCATCTCTAACTAGATTAGGTATCTCTTCTCTATATACATGATGGGGTAGTAGGGCATGGATCTAGCAACCTGAAGTCACAGAAGCAGTGTTTATGGATACATAGAGCTGTCAGGAGCGCCTGGAACCCTACCCCTCATTTCTCCCTTCAGAAATATGCCAGTCGGCCCAGGTCCAACGGCAACTACTTTACTTTCAGCACTGATCCGCAGCATCACGGTCAACAGAGCCTTTAGTTCTGTGACAGGCTGCCTGCGGCTGGTGTAATCTGGTGCCTGCTGCAGGGCTGGGTACGTAGGCACCTCTCGCCAAATGGGGAGGACTGCTCAGCTAGGGTTAATGGTTTTATTTAGGGTTGAGGCTGCTATTTTAGTCTTGAAATAACCACATACAGCCTGCCTGTGACCTATGTGTGCCTCAGCCTCACTCTCCGGTGTAATTTCTAATTATATTGCTCGTGAGAAAATGTCACTCATAATCGTTGAATTGTCACTCATAATTACATTGAAATTATGAAAATGTCACACATGGCAATCTGAAACCTTGGCAGCTATGACACTGAAGTTGGCGCAATTTATCCAGAGGATTGCCAGGTCTTTGCGAGGCCTTATTGGTGAACTGATAGCACAGGGAGCTGTCAGGCCTGAGTTATCATCCCCTGCTTTAATGCGGTTTCGGTGTGAATTGCAAAGAAAACATCATTTCGGGTGGATGTGTTCAGGCATCTTGTCCTAAGGAGTGTGCTGTGGCAGGCCTCAGAGGAGGGTATTTTGTAAGAACTAGTGTGTTCTCAGCAGGGGCCGGGCCCAGCAGCAGGCCGATTGATATCACAGGCACCGCGCTCTGCATGCATGTGGACGAGAGGAACCAAGCGCGGCAACAAGAGAAAGGCCTCTCCCCCTGACCACCTGCTCCTCAGCTCCCTCGTTAAGATGTTCCCCTGTTAGCTGTCTATTTTTACTGTCTTTTAAGTCGGAGTCATCACCTAGAGCCTGCCAGTGCCCGGCCGTAGCTGCCAAGGGTTCAGATTGCTATGTGTGTGAATTTTCATAAGTTCAGTGTAATTATGAGTGACTATGTTCCCCTGTTAGCTGTCTATTTTTACTGTCTTTTAAGTCGGAGTCATCACCTAGAGCCTGCCAGTGCCCGGCCGTAGCTGCCAAGGGTTCAGATTGCTATGTGTGTGAATTTTCATAAGTTCAGTGTAATTATGAGTGACTATGTTCCCCTGTTAGCTGTCTATTTTTACTGTCTTTTAAGTCGGAGTCATCACCTAGAGCCTGCCAGTGCCCGGCCGTAGCTGCCAAGGGTTCAGATTGCTATGTGTGTGAATTTTCATAAGTTCAGTGTAATTATGAGTGACTATGTTCCCCTGTTAGCTGTCTATTTTTACTGTCTTTTAAGTCGGAGTCATCACCTAGAGCCTGCCAGTGCCCGGCCGTAGCTGCCAAGGGTTCAGATTGCTATGTGTGTGAATTTTCATAAGTTCAGTGTTATTATGAGTGACTATGTTCCCCTGTTAGCTGTCTATTTTTACTGTCTTTTAAGTCGGAGTCATCACCTAGAGCCTGCCAGTGCCCGGCCGTAGCTGCCAAGGGTTCAGATTGCTATGTGTGTGACATTTTCATAAGTTCAGTGTAATTATGAGTGACTATGTTCCCCTGTTAGCTGTCTATTTTTACTGTCTTTTAAGTCGGAGTCGTCAGCTAGAGCCTGCCAGTGCCCGGCCGTAGCTGCCAAGGGTTCAGATTGCTATGTGTGTGACATTTTCATAAGTTCAGTGTAAGTATGAGTGACTATGTTCCCCTGTTAGCTGTCTATTTTTACTGTCTTTTAAGTCGGAGTCATCACCTAGAGCCTGCCAGTGCCCGGTCGTAAGCTTTCACAAGTGCGCACTATCTAAAACCGCCGAAAATAAAATGTGGATTGTGACTGTCACCCACACGCTAATCTCCTCTTCCAAGAATTAAGG